>NW_020174072.1:404549-427238 GCF_003031525.2 Neophocaena asiaeorientalis asiaeorientalis | reverse complement strand
GGGGAGAGAGAAGGGTATGGGATTTAGGAGACACAAACTAGTATGTAAAAAATAAATAAGCAACAAAGACATATTGCACAGCACTGGGAAAAATAGTCATTATTTTGTAATAACTTTAAATGGAGTATAATCTATAAAAACATTGAATCATTATGTTGTACACCTGAACTAATATAATATTGTAAATCGACTGTACCTCAATTTAAAAAAATAAATTTACTATATTTCGAAGCACTCTTTCATGGAGTGGAAAGGCTTAATATAATTGGGAGAAACTGAGAGAAATAAGGAGGGTGGGAGGGAGGGAGACGCAAGAGGGAAGAGATATGGCAACATATGTATAACTGATTCACTTTGTTATAAAGCAGAAACTAACACACCATTGTAAAGCAATTATACCCCAATAAAGATGTTAAAAAAAAAAAAAAAATAATAGATGGATCTGCAGCAAAGCACCTCATCATAACTATCAGAAGAAAAAGGTAAATTCTTAAAATCACTAATACAGGCAGACACATATAATTCAATCTGGAAGGGGTTTCATAGAATTTCTAACTTTCAATATCATATTGAAGACTATCTGTAGAAAATGCTTTGCTTTTTTCTTGAGGTATTTGGTCTTGTGAACTTGAATTCACATACTAATGCCATTATATCTGGACTTATTTATATAATACAATGGTTTGTTCAACTGTGTAATGATTCCCTCCATTGATTTTATTATAAATCTTTGTAGAAGATGCATGAAAGAAGTGTTTTCTGGAAAAGTCTTTGAAGATAAATGTTGGTTTATATATTCACATAACTAGAAAATGTATTTTATTTGCATTGGCCTTGCTTTCTTCTGTTGCAGGGTAATATCTGTCTATGTATTATTAAAGAAACATTCAAAAACCCCAGATACCCACTTTTAACTTTATAAAGAACATATAGATTCAACAAATCAAACTTTGAGATAGAAAATATGAATGAAATTAAATATTTGGCATTCTTATTCATATTTTTGAATTACACAGACTTCTGTTTATAAAAATGGATGACTTCATTTTACAAATAAGGGAAAAAGCCATAGCATGAATTGCTCTACCCTATAGATACAAATTCAAAATATGTATTTTGTTCTTCTTGGATAAAATAGCTACATGTGATAGATCAGTGAGGAGATCACAAAGTGATCCAAGACAAAAATTAAGCAGTCATGATCCATATAATTTAATAGGGTCCAGAATCGAGTTACAAATATATGTAAACTTTGTGGAAATTAAATAATTTATAGCATCAACTGCTTGCTTTCACCCAGTATCTGTTCTTCCTTTCCCCTATAGTAAGAGAAATACAACTTTTTAATTAGGTATATCTTAACATAAAGAATATATATGTTATGCCTTACTACTGGCTGTTGTCATGTGACTAAATTCTGTCCAGTGAGAAATAAGCATATGTGTAACCTGGCAGTTACAAAGGGTCTGTAATAATTAGTGAACACGCAAATTTTTTTTATCCTGTTCCTTAATACTTTTTTTTCTTAATTCTTATTGTCATTGTTGCTGTTCTACTCTGTTTCCTCCTCCCCCTCCTCCTTCTCCCCTTGCTTCTCTTTCTCTACCTCATTCTTGTTCTCTTCCTTCTCCACCATGTCCAATTCTCACTCTTTCTTTCTTAAGATTTTAAGGAAAACAACTATGAAACCCTTATCATGACTATGACATGCAATATTTTGAGAACATTGGTAGCTACGCCATTGTGCCTGACTAAAAAACATCCTCTGCCTCCCTCTAAAAATAATCATTATCCTGACTTTTAAAAATAATATTTCCTTCTTTCTCCTATAGTTTAGAGTATTCTTGAAGTTTTAAATACTTACACAGATTTATACTATGTAGATTTTTCTGAGACTTGCATCTTTGACTATGCTCTTGCATCATTTGCTTAATTTTTATTTCTGCATATTATTTTATTCAACAAATGTAGCATAATTTATAGATTCTACTGCTAACACTTTATTTTTTGTTCTGTTTCGATATTATGAACAACACTGTTGCCATAAACATCATTTAATATGTCTCCTAATACATATATGCAAAATTTCCTCTCTTGGAAGTGGAATTTCAAGATTGAGACGATAATGCCAAAACCAAAATATTTTTTTTTTCCAAATTAAACTACTATGAGCAATTTAAGAGCTTTTCTGGTGCTGTAATTTCTTGCCAATATTAGTTGTGTTAAAGTTTTTTTATATATGCAAATATGGTGGATGAGTAATGTTTTTATCTTTGACTCTCTCACTATACAAAGTTGACTAACATTTCTTCTTCTTGAGTTGCTTTAGGTGTAAAGTGAGGTTGTTTCTTTGAGATTTTTCTTGTTTCCTGAGGGAAGATTGTATTGGTATAAAGTTTCCAGTTAGAACTGCTTTTGCTGCATCCCATAGGTTTTGGATTGTTCTGTCTTCACTGTCTTTTGTCTCTAGGGATTTTTTAAATTTCCTCTTTGATTTCTTCATTGAGGAATTGGTTGGTTAGTAACATATTGTTTAGCCTCCATGTGTTTGTGTTCTTACAGTTATTTTTTTTTCCTGTAATTGATTTCTAATCTCATAATGTTGTGGTCAAAAAGATGCTTGATATGATTTCAATTTTCTTAAAAATCTTAAAGAAAATACTAGCAAATTGAATCCAGCAACACATTAAAAGGATCAGACACCATGATCAAGTGAGATTTCCCAGGGATGCAAGGATTCTTCAATATATGAAAATCAATCAGTGTGATACAGTGCATTAGCAAACTGAAGAATAAGAAACATATGATCATCTTAATAAATACAAAAATATCTTTTGACAATATTCAACACCCATTTATGATAAAAAACACTCCAAAAAGTGGGCATAGATGGAAGCTTCCTCAACATAATAAAGGCCATATACGACAAACCTACAGCAAACATCATTCTCATTGGTGAAAAATGGAAAGCATTTCCTCTAAGATCAGGGCTAGAAAAGGATATCCACTCTTTCCACTTTTATTCAACACAGTTTTGGAAGTCCTAGACATAGCAATCAGAGAAGAAAAAGAAATAAAAAGAATATCAATTGGAAAATACCATGTAAAATTGTCATTGTTTGCAGATGACATGATGCTATACACAGCAAATCATAAAGATGTTACCAGAAAATTACTAGAGCTCATCAAAGAATCTGGTAAAGTTGCAGGATACAAAATTCATACACAGAAATCTCTTGCATTCCTATACACTAGCAACAAAAGATCAGAAAGACAAATTAAGGAAACAATCCTACTTTTCCCATCAAGAAAAATAAAATACCTAGGAATAAACTTACATAGAGGTTTATGAAATCTAATGAAAGTTAAAATCTTTTGCACAAAAACAAAATGAAAATACAACCCACAGAATGGGAAAAAATATTTGTAAACAAAGTGACCAACAGGGGATTAATCTCCAAAATATATAAACAGCTCTTGTAGCTCTATATCAAAAAAAAGCAAAAAACCTAATCAAAATCTAACTAGACATTTCTCCAAGACATAAAGATGGTCAAGAGGCACAGGAAAAGATGTTCAAGGTCACTAATTATTAGAGAAATTTAAATAAAAGCTACAATGAGGTATCACCTCACACCATTCAGAATGGCCATCATCAAAAAAATCTACAAACAATGAATGCTGGACAGGGTGTGGAGAAAAAGGAACCCTTTTACACTGTTGGTGGAAATGTAATTGGTACAGCCACTGTGGAGAAGAGTATGGAGATTCCTTTATAAACTAAAAATAGAGCTATCACATGATCCTGCAATCCAACTCTTGGCATATATCTGAAGAAAAACATGGTCTGAAAGAATACATGCACCCCAATATTCATTGCAGCACTGTTTACAATAGGCAAGACACGGAAGCAACCTAAATGTCCATCAATAGAGAAAAGGATGAAGAAGATGTGGTACATATATACAATGCAATATTACTCAGTCATTAAAAAGAATGAAATAGTGTCATTTGCAGCAACATGGATGGGCATAGAGATTGTCATACTGAGTGAAGTAAGTCAGACAAAGACAAATATCATATGATGTTGCTTATGTGTGGAACCTAAAAAAAAATGATACTATATATATATATTTGTAAGTGTCCTAAATGTATTTCCAGGTTATAATATATCCTTTTACCACATTACTTTAATGGCTGTATAGTATTTCATTTACGAATGCATGATTATTATTTTTAAAATATCTATTTTTCCTAACAAAATTGAAAGCAAGCATGACTCTAAGAATATGTAGTATAGAATATTTGGATGAGGACTGAAAGGAAGATAAAGATAACTTGATTTAGGTTCCAGCTTTTTTTCTTAGTGTATTTCATCAATTCTAAGGATAACTTTGCAAAATGCTTCTGAATTTAAGATGTAGCTGACAATAGCTCTCACCCAAGAAGTTGTCAACTCTTGCACTGTACATTGCAACTTCTGTAGGTGGCTTATATGCAGGTCTAAAGCAGAATAATGGAGAGCTCTTTGAGAAATGCTGTACCAACATCAATTCAGAAGGCACATCAAATGACTCCATATGATAAAACACAGATTTTTTTGGCAGGTCCCATTTTTTTTTTTTTTTTCGGTATGCGGGCCTCTCACTGTCGTGGCCTCTCCCATTGTGGAGCACAGGCTCCGGACGCGCAGGCCCAGCGGCCATGGTTCACAGGCCCAGCCACTCCGTGGCATGCGGGATGCTCCCAGACCAGGGTACGAACCGGTATCCCCTGCATCGGCAGGTGGACTCTCAACCACTGCGCCACCAGGGAAGCCCGGCAGGTCCCATTTTTAAATATTTGTTATTTTATTCAATTTTAAAAGGTTACTTTCAATTTACAGTTATTACAAAATATTGGCTATATTCCCCATGTTGTACATCTGTGAGCCTATCTTACACCCACTAGTTTATTCTTCTCACTCTCTCAACCATATATTGCCCTTCCCCCACCACTGGTAAACACTAGTTTTTTCTCTATATCTGTGAGTCTGCTTCCTTTTTGTTATATCTACTAGTTTGTTGTATTTTTTAGATTCCATATAAAGCAATACCATACAGGATTTATCTTTGGCTGTCTGACTTATTTCGCTTGGCATAGTGCCCTCCAAGTCCATCCATGTTCCTGTAAATGGCAAATTTCACTCTTTTATATGGCTGAGTAGTATTCTCTTATATATATATACATATATGTATATATATATAAGAGAATACTACTCAGCCATATATTGTTGCTATGAATATTGGGGTGTATGTATCTTTTCAAATTAGGGTCTTTTTTTCTGATGTATACTCAGATGTATTCTTCCCAGACCAGGGCTCGAACCCGTGTCCCCTGCATTGGCAGGCAGATTCCCAACCACTGCGCCACCAGGGAAGCCCTGTGGACTTTTTGATGATAGCCATTCTGACAGGTGTGAGGTAATATCTTACTGTGGTATTGATTTGCATTTACCCGATGATTAGAGATAGTGAGCGTCTTTTCATGTGCCTGTTGGCCATCTGCATTTCCTCTTTGGAAAAATGTCTATTCTGTTATTCTTACCATTTTTTAATTTGGTTGTTTGTTTTGTTTTGCTTTGTTTGCTGTTGAGTTGTATGATCAGTTTATATATGTTGGATATTAATCCATTATCGGTCATATCATTTGCAAATATTTTCTCCCATTCATTTTGTCTTTTCATTTTGTTGATGGTTTCTTTTTTGTGCAAAAACTTTTAACTTTAATTAGGTTCCATTTGTTTATTTTTGCTTTCATGTCCTTTACTTTAGGCGAGGAATCCAAAAAATACTGCTGTGACTTATGTCAAAGAGTGTTCTGGCTATGTTTTCCTCTAGGAGTTTTACAGTATCTAGTCTTGCTGATTAGGTCTTTAATCCATTTTTAGTTTATTTTTGTATACGGTGTTAGAGAATGTTCTAATCTCATTATTTTACATGTAGATGTCCAGTTTTCTCAGCACTATTTATTTAAGATACTGTCTTTTCTCTATTGTATATTCTTGCCTCCTTTGTCATAGATTAATTGACCATGAGTGCATGGGTTTACTTCTGGACTTTCTAAAAACACAGATTTTTAAAATTCTGAGTTAAAATGTGGTTCAGGAGTTATGGATGCTAAATGTAAAGGATATTTTAGGTATACTCTAAACTTTAATTTGCATGTATTTTCTTTTTCATAGAGTCATGACAGATATGTGTAAAAAATCTATTCTAAATAACTCAATTTTCAGTAACTATTCAATAAAAATTAAAAGTGTTACAAAATCATTGTGAAACCATTTGCCAAAATGATGTTTTCCCTAGTTATATGTAAAATGGTGGTTCGTCTAATCATCAGTAGTGTCCTGGATGTAATGAATTTCAGGTAATTGTATAATCCAAGATAGTTCAATTACCTAAGTGAGGGGTTGACTAAATTAATCATGTCAGAATTGTTTCATCAGCTTCTTCTGATAAAGGAGACAGAATTTTTGCCCTCAAAAGATATACATTTCACTAGGAGTTTTCATCTGGTTTCCTTTATCTTAGAATAAAAATGTCCTTAATATTCTTACATGTAAAATGCACACACAAACACACACATATTCCTGCTGACACACATAGGCACACCCATACATATATCCCTAGTATTTATACATTTTTGCACTTAATGCTTCTGCTCCTTATTTCTCACTTATTCATCAAAACACTAAAATCTACAATGTAACATCAATATATTAATTTAGTGATCCCATTTAGTTCATTAGTGACTGAGAGTTTACTATACCTGGAGAAAAAATTTTAATCCTCATCTTGGCCACTTACATACATTTCAGATTGCTAGTCATTCTGAGTTTCAGAATGGGGGTCTTATATATCTTAACTTTACCTATCTAGGCACTCTTTGTTCTTTTCTTACATCTCTTGTTTGAATATCTCAATCATAGTTAAGGAACTTTCTTCCTCCTTTTTCTCCTTTCCACTTTGGAGTCCCATAGAACTATCTTCAGTTCTATTGTCTTCTCACTCTGTGTTCTCTCCATTGCACTTTCTTGCATGCCCATTGCTTCAATAACCCCCAAATAACAATAGTTTATAGATCTGAATTTTCTCATATTCTATCTAAGATATCCAACAATTTTCTAGACAACCAATTCTAGAAGTCTTATGTGTCTCTCAAATTATCTTCATTTTCATGTCTGTTTTTGCTTCTAAAATCTTATGAAAATACTGTTTTTCACCCTGAACAAGGGTAGCTACTATCCCTGATCCCATGCTTTAGAAGGCCCTACCTCTCATAGTAGTATGCGTGTACAATTATGAAAGACCACTTGGGCACTGCTGCCAATTGGGAGAGTGCTGGTACAAATGCTGGTACAGGGCAACTTGTTATCATAAATATTCTCTTTTGTAATTAACCTGATCAGGACTTCAAATGCTTCTCCACATTTTTTTTCCTCTGTGTTCTTGAAACAAAAATCCTGAGGTCTCAGTCTGAAGTTTTGTGGGTGTAACACTGTTAATATAAGATGATTTTTCAGGGTGCAGGGAAGACTTCTTTTCAGACTACAGAAGCCCATGGTATTCTCTTCCTAAACACATTGCCCTATAGACCAAAAGTAACAAATATTTAGACTTTTACCTAATCACATGCTTTTTAAAATTCCGTATTTAATTTTGCCTGGTTTTGAATTTTTATAAATGGAATTATGTAACAGTTATTCTTTTCTGTCTTCTTTCATTCAAGTTTAGTGGGTTTTCAATACTCATCAAATTTTCATAACTATAATTGTTTACTGATTTTTTTTTGCCTGTATGTTTTCTGAATTACTAAGAGTAGTTTAAAATCTCCCAGTCTGTGTATCTGCTTATTTCTCCTTGTACCTTTGTTGAAATATGCATCATACATTTTGAGATCATATTATATATGAGAAGCATGCAAATTTTAAATGTATGCATCTTTCTAGAAAATTTTAACTTTTCATCAGTATGAATTCACATTTTAATCTATGTCGTCTGATACCAAAATAGTTACAGCATCTTTCTTTTAGTCATTTTTGCAATGTATATATTTTTCCATTTATTTATATATAAAATTTCTGGATGTGTATGTCTTTTACATGTCACAACCAAAATTAGTTTTTGTAATAAAAATCACAGCAATTTCCCTTTAAATAATTTATTTTTATTCATTTATTTTAAAATAATTTATTTAAACTAAAACAGAACAAAACATTTTATCCATTTTTTCCCCCTTTCCCCCAACCTCTGGCAACAACCAATCTGTTCTCTATATCTATGAGCTTGTTTTATTTTTTTAATTTATTTTTTTTAGATGCCACATGTAAGAGAGATTATATGGTATTTGTATTTTTTTTTTTTTAATTTTATTTATTTATTTATTTATTTATGGCTGTGTTGGGTCTTCATTTCTGTGCGAGGGCTTTCTCTAGTTGTGGCAAGCGGGGGCCACTCTTCATCGCGGTGCGTGGGCCTCTTACTATCGCGGGCTCTCTTGTTGCAGAGCACAGGCTCCAGACGCGCAAGCTCAGTAATTATGGCTCACGGGGCTTAGTTGCTCCGCGGCATGTGGGATCCTCCCAGACCAGGGCTCGAACCCGTGTCCCCTGCATTGGCAGGCAGACTCTCAACCACTGCGCCACCAGGGAAGCCCGGTATTTGTATTTTTTTGTCTGACTTATTTCACTTAGCACCATGCCTTAGAGGTCCATCCATTCTGTTGCAAATGGCAAGATTTTATTCTTTTTTTATGGCTGAATAATATCCCATTATATATATATATTCATATTCCATAATTTACATATATATGCAATGAATATGGGGGTGCATATACCTTCTCAAATTAGTGTTTTCATTTTCTTCAGAGAAATACCCCAAAGTGGGATTGCTGAATTGTATGGTAGTCTATTTTTATTTTTTTGAGGAAACCCCATACTGTTTTCCATAGTTGCTGCACCAATTTATAGTCCCATCAGCTGTGCACAGGTGTTCCACTTTCTCCACATCCTATCCAACACTTATTATTTCTAGTCGTTTAGATAATAGCAATTCTAACAGATGTGGTGTGATATCTCATTGTGGTACTGATTTGCATTTCCCTGATGAATAATAAAGTGCAGAATATTTTCATGTGCCTGTTGGCCATCTGTCTGTCTTCTCTGGAAAATGTCTATTTAGATCTTCTGCCCATTTTGGATTCATTATATTTTGCTATTGAATTGTATGAGTTCTTCATATATTTTGGTTATTAGCTGCTTATCAGATATATGATATGCAAATACTTATTCCATTCAACAGTTTGCCCTTTTATTTTGTTGATGATTTCCTTTGCTGTGCAAAACTTTTTAGTTTGATGTAATTCCACTTATTTATTTTTGCTTTTGTTGTGTTTACTTTCAGTGTCAGATTTTTAAAAAACCGTCAAGGCCTATGTCAAAGAGTTTGCCACATATGTTTTCTAGGAATTATACAATTTCAGGTCTTATATTCAAATATTTAATTCATTTTGAGTTAATTTTTATATGTGGTATAAAATCATTGTCCAGTTTCATTTTTTTGCATGGCTGTCCATTTTTTCCAACACCATTTATTGAAGAGACTGTCTTTTCCCTATTGTATATTTTTGGCTAGTTTTGTCATTGGTTAGTTTTGCCATAATTTACTTAATGTGTGGGTTTATTTCTGGGATCTCTATTTGGTTTCACTGATCTATGTGTCATTTTTTATGCCAATACTACACTGTTTTAATACCTATAGTTTAATAATAGAATTTGAAATCAATGACAATGATGCCTCCAACTTTGTCTTCTTTCTAAGTTTGCTTTGGCTATTCAGAGTCTTTATGGATCCATAAAAATTGTAGCTTTGTAATAGAGCTTGAAATCAGGGACCATGATGCCTTCAGCTTTGTCTTCTTTCTCAAGTGTGCTTTGGCTACTCAGGGGCCTTATGGTTCCATTTTATTCTGTGAAAAATACCATTGGAATTTTGATAGAGATTGCATTGAATTTCTATTTTGCTTTGGGTAATATGGTCATTTTAACAATAGTATTTCTTCCAACTCATTAGCATGGAATATCACTCCATTTATTTTTGTCTTCAATTTCTTTCATTAATATTTTATAATTTTCAATATACAGTTCTTTCACCTCCTTGGTTAAATTTATTCCTAGGTACTTTATTTTTGGATGCAATTGTAAACAGGATTGTTTTCTTAAATATTATTTCTTCTGATTCATAATTTGTGTATAGGAATTCATCAGACTATTGTGTATTGCTTTTATATCCTGAAACTTTACTGAATTTACTAGTTCTAATAGTTTTTTGTTGGAGCCTATAGGGTTTTCTATATATGACATCATGTCATCTGCAAATAGTGACAATTTTACTTCTCTTCCAATTCAGATGCCTTTTCTTTTTCTTGTCTGATTGCTGTAACTCAGACTGCTAGTAGTGTGTTGAATAAAAGTGGCAATAGTGGACATTATTGTCTTATTTCAGCTTTTCAACATTGAATATGTTGTTAGCTATGAGCTTGTCATATATGGGCTTTATTACATTTAGGTATGTTCCCTCTTTATCCACTTTGTTGAAAGCTTTTGCCATAAATGGATATTGAAATATGCCTTTTTCTGCATCTGTTGAGAGGTCATTTACTCCATACATCCTTATTGTAATCTCTGATATGTTTGATTTAAATCTGTCTTTCTATGTGCTTTCTAATTGTCCTGGTTGTTTTATATTCTATTTTTTTAAGTGGCTTCTTTTGAAATTGTAGTTTTATGTTCATTATCTAATTTTATTATTTTTCTTCTGTCAGTTTATAAGGTATACATTATTTCCAAAATCTTAGCTGTTATCATAGAACAGTGGTCAGAAAGTTATTCCTGCACATGACATGCCATATCTTATCATGTCCATTATTTATATATAGTCTTTAGCTGTTTTTTCACTAATATGGCAGAGTTGCATAGGTAACAGAAACGATATAGCCCATAAACATGAAAATATTTTCTATGTGGCCCTTGATAGGAAAAGCTTGCCTACCTATGCTATATAAAATAAAATATCAAATTCAAATATGACTGCTTTTCCACACAAGATTTTTATAAGGACCAGATATAGCCAACGGCTTAAAACAATGAAAAATTCAGACAAAAATAAATGAAACAATAATTTTCAAGGCACTGAACATCAGGCAAGAGAGAACAATAATTCCTGAGAATGGGAAATGAGCCCTATGCTTGTGGCAATTTATTGCCTGGAGAGTTTCCACAATGCAAAGAAGATACAGTGAACCAGGCAAGGACTAAACTTCAAAAATATTTCTTCAACTAGTCTTGTCACTGATGTCCCTCTTGCTGCTATTTCCCCAGTTTGTAACCTTTCCCCTTACTACCCCCACATCTCCCTCACACAAACTTATTGTTTTTCATTTTTTGTTTTGCAGTACACAGGCCTCTCATTGTTGTGGTCTCTCCCATTGTGGAGCCCAGGCTCTGGACACGCAGACTCAGTGACCATGGCTCACAGGCCCAGCTGCTCCATGGCATGTGGGATCTTCCTGGACTGGGGCACGAACCTGTGTCCCCTGCATCAGCAGGTGAACTCTCAACCACTGCGCCACCAGGGAAGCCCCACACACAAACTTATTAAAGACAGCTTTCTATCTCCCTGGTGGTTTGGTTTGGTTTATTGGTTTTATCTTAATTACTATTGCTGTTTATTGTTGTTGTTTTTGTCATTCCCTGAAAACCAAGTTACTATCTGTCTTCTTTAATGTTTCCTGGGTTAATCTTATGAGTGCACTCAGCAGTCTATGTGAATGGTCTTCTTAGAAAAACTGGGATCTCTTTTTATTTTCTTGACCACCACTGATATAATTTTCTTAGATTTTACTTGCCTCAGCTTTTTATCTGATTTTGGAAAATCTTAGTATTTTTATTCCTTATATCCAGCTCATTAGTTCATTAACATCAATGCCAACTGAGTGCTCTCTCTAGTAAAAAAGTTGGATCATGACCATCTTCCTGCTCAATATTCTTTAAGAAAGATCCATATACTATGGATGAGTTAATTTATTTTCATAGAAGACTAATCCCATTATTATCTTTCAGCGTCTAGAAGACTCCTATCTGAGGGTGTCCATAGTTATCAAGTTAAATCTTGCCTGTATATTCTCTGAAGGTGTTTTTCTATATTTAATGCTTATAACCTACAAAGCAACGTAAACCTTCAAAACACCATAATGTAAAATTACTCTAGGGACTAATTATCAACAACAACTTAATATCAAGTTTCCAATACTTAAGAGTACTAAGCTAAGAATTATATTATCCTACTAATAACCATGAACTTTGGCCATTGTTTGTTGGAATAGCCCTATTTACATAGTCCAATGTCTAAGGTTTTACTGTAGTAAATGCAAAACTGCAATATGCTGATATTTATAATTACATTATTTTAAAGCTATTTTCTAAACACAAAAAATAGATGGCAACAGCATCAATTCATCACATTTCTTTTCAGCTATGAGATTAAATTTTGTGGAAAATAATACTATACAATAAGGTGTTTTCCCCTTTGTACTTGAGTTTATGCACTGTCTTATACTATTAACCTCAAAAAACAGTCTTGTTACCAATGAAAGAGAATTGGTGATACTAGATGTAGAAGCAGAAAATCAGTTATAGGTATGAGAATAAAGTATCCATATTTGTATAAAAAATATTTTTTCCAAAACTTCAAGTCAAATATGACCAAATGCATATGAAATGTGTTTTTCTCAAATGGACACAGAAAGCTCACACGTATTTTTACATAATTAAATAAAAGCATTTGTCAAATCCTATGAATTTAGGTTAAACCAATAGAGATAGTGCAAATTTACTGTTAGTCTATGTTTGTTCTGTTTCTATCTGGACCTTCCAGCTGTGTCAAAAAAAGTGCATGAAATCAGCCATTACATTAATTAAATTAGATTTTCTGGAGAACACTAAGAAATAAAAGGTTATATTCAAGGTCTATACTATGGAGACATTTTTGCTTCCATTGCAATGTTTCTTTATGATGTTAAAAGACATATAAGCAAGTAAATAAACAAAATACCTAATACATTTGAAAAATCTTAGGTGGGTTTTTAAATTCATCTACTAAGATTTTCTTCTGTTGCTGCAATTTGAATATAGAATTTTAGATACATGCTCATGCCTTGTAAATGTTTTAATGCCAATAAAGCACTAATTTGCAATCTTGACTTCCCAAAGGAGCCCAAAAATTCATCCTAATTTTTAAAAAGATCTTTCTAACTAAGTGTATTAAAATTATATTATTTGAATTAATTGAAAAGGATAGTGCAGTAACAAAAAGTTGCCAAATCACAAGGAAAAAAAGAAAACTAATGATAAAAGAAAACAGAAAATAAGAAATTGCTCAAGAACCATGAGATTAAAACAGATAAACCAGGTAGTTATACAACTCATTTAAAACGTATGTATCATTGTTAATTTCAACTTTGTCCAACTGTTATCTTCTCATTCAACCTGTAATTTTCTACTTCTGGATGTTTGCATTGCTCACATCCAGGAAAAAACATACATGTAGTTTCATGAAAAGTTAGCATTTCAATGTCTGGAAAGCTAATCATTGTATCCCCAGTACCTCAGTGTTCCCCAGTACTGAACTCTTTTATCTACAGATAAATTCTACCACTCTGCAATTTTCTCATCTCTTCTCCACTATTTCAAAACAAGCAAACAAAAAATCTTTTGTGTAACTCAGGTAAAATAATTAAAATCTACATACATATGGTATCATATGTTTCTATTATGAACAATGTATTTTAAATTCTAAATTAAAAAAAAGATTATTGATAAATTGGTGGTTTAGAATTTTATTTTATATATTGGCTTTATTTTTCTGTGACATTATGCTGGGCATAAAAATGATTCAAAAGTAATAAAATAAATTTAAAGGTTTACCTCTAATGGAAATGTCATTATATATGATTGTTATATGTGCAACCAAACACCCAGAAAGGAGAGATGAAATGCCCAACATCATACATTGAGGCAGTGTTAGTATTGGAAATGAAACTGAGGTAGGAGATAGATGGATCCCTGGGCTGGACAGTTCTGGTGTTTGTCAAGTGGAGTAAAATTGTAGCTTTGTTCTCACCCAGACACTCCAAGGACAAAGCTAGTGGCAGAAGCTGAGCTCTACTGAAGTAAAGAGATAAGATGACCACTCCTGAGGTCAGGAAAACTTCCTTATCTGCACATGCACAGGAAGGGTCCTTGTGGGTCAAAAAAGGCAGGGGGCTACCACCCCATAATATGTGTGGACATGCACCTACAGGCCTCTGTAGTGGGATCTATCCTAGCAAAAATTTGCGTACGCATCTTGGGGAGGGCCCCAGGACCAGTCAGTTGTGAAAAAAGAAACAAGGTGATTGGCCAAATGTAAACAAGACCCGGAAGGACTGTCCTATATAAGTGACTTAAATCATCTCTTTCCTGAGCTCCTCATTCAGCACTCCTGCACTCCTCTCCGGGTGTGTATTTCTGCCTAGCTTCTGACTTACTGTGCTCCTCCTCATTAGAGAGGACAGCCATATCCCTTCTCTCTGGGTTTGTATTTCTGCCTTGCTTCTGTCTCAAATAAACAAACTGTTTCTCTATGCGCTCTCCTACATGTTATGCTGTGTCTCTAATAATAAACTTTGTACCTGTTTTTACACATTTTGCCTCCTTGAAACATTCTTGCGTTTAAATGGGGGAAAGAGCTACTTTGCTTCTAGTCTCTAGCCCCTGGTGGACTAGCGGTTAGGATACCCGGTTTTTCATCCAGGCTACTCAGGTTCAATTTCTGGGCAGGGAACTAAGATCTCTCTGCTGTCCCTATGAGATCAAAACCTGCTATTTCTACTCAACAAATCTTCATAAGATACTTAAAACTCTACCAATATTCTAGACCACAGTTCTGTCTTCAGTAGTTTACAGCAGTGCTTGTTCCAAGTGCTACAACCTGTATTGGTAGCTTTTGTGATTTAGAAGAAAAGAACAGTACCAAGAAGGAGAGACAGAGAGTATAATAATTAGAATAGTCATTCTTCTCATCCATTTCATTTTTCTGCTGATTTCTCCATACCTATTGTTGTGATGAAAAGAAATTCTACCCCAATGTCATTCTGCTTTATTACCTCTTTTGTGCCAGGCCCCTTGAACTACTTATGATAATTTCCTCTCTAAAGTAACAGCCTTCAACATGGCAGTCTTGATGCAGAGATTGTCTTGTTTAGCTTCTTTATTATAAAGAGTAATTTTTTGTTGGACACATAGTAGGCACCAAATAGTCAACATCCTGTGAGTGTTGCAAATGGGAAAGGAGAAGGAAGTGTCATTTAAGAAGTATCTATGGATTTTTAGCAATCATGATAAATACTGTTACACATTCATCTCTTGAATTCTCAAAGTCCTCAAAAGAGAACTATTATGACCCTCATTGTAGTGGGAGGAATAAGACATTAAAGAGATAAGGCAGTAGTCTTCTTACTTAAGGTTACAGAGTTTATACGTTAGGTACAATGACAAATTACAGAGTACTCACAGTTAATGACCTTTGAGGATGTTGTCTCAGACACATCTCTGCACTGCGAAATTGAACTTTCTTTGAACTGTACCAGTACAAAGGACATCATCAGTCATATTCAGAACACCTGTCAGTTGCATTAGTTTTATGTATAAGGGTTTATATGATGGCAATAAAAACGTGAGGAGAATAAACTGACATTGAGAAAATCAATAATATGAGATCATTTAACTGTTTCAAAATAACCTATGTATTCAAAAGTTAGGAGAATATTTTAAAAATACTGTAAATCATAAAAACTGAGAATGTGGCATAGGTGAGACATAATTTTCTCTAATGAGAAACCAATCCTTGATTTAAAGAAATTCTAAGGTTGGTCAGGGCCATTTAATTACACTGGACACAGGAGAGAATTCAAGGCAGATGAAAAAGAAAAAAATATATACAGAGAGGATATAAACAGGACCAAGATAGACAGGAACCCAAAACTTCCAATAGTCACTACTGACTCAGGTTTGTATCAATACCTTAGTAAGAAACAGTGAAAGTTTAAAATAGATATAGTAAGAGATTGCCAATTAGTGCATGAAAATTCACATATTTGTACAAGGAAGTGACTCTACTTGATATAAGATGTTAGAGTTTTTTTGAATAATCTTAAAGAAAGTCTGGGAAAATTGTCATTTTAAAGTTATAGGCAATTTCTGCCTTCTCAGAAGTAGAGGCTTGAATTTATTGCTGCAGAAGATTATCATATTGTTAAGGAAATCAAAAGATATGCCAAAAGACATAATGCAAATATACTATAAGGAGATGTTCTCTCAGAGGCAGGAAATGAAAGAAACATAATCAAACAAGCTGATAAAGTCTGGAAAATTTCAGTCAAGTATATATTTATCTAAGTTAACTAAAAATGATGAACAGTTAATTTCATAAGATGAGCTCTAGCATTTCTAATTAATATTTTAATTATATTTCAGACTGCTCATGTTAAAGCAAAAAAAACAAAACAAAGCAAAAACCAAACACATCATTATTCCTTAGAAGAAATCTTGGATCAATTGACTCTAAACAGCACTTCCGTCCACTATGCTGATTTCTCATTTGGTTAGACTTTATAATAGAGAAAAAAAGTGGCAGGACTATTATGAAGTAAAAATAAGTGTGTATGAATGCTAATATTTTAAATTGTATTTAGCAAAATGCTGTAGGTATAATAATAAATGCATTACATGTCTGCTCAAGTTTTTATCCCTTATCTCTTGTCTACTTTAGTAAGAATGAGCCTATTCTCATTAAGAGGAGGTAATGCATTCTATTATATTCACCGTTTGAAAGATAACATTTCGTTGTAAATACTTGCTCTATGCACGTTAACGTATAGTGTTTCAAAATTCATCAACAGCCAAATTAAAACTAAGAAGCCAGTAATAGTAACAGAATTTTTCACACATTTGTTTTGGTTACTTTTGAACCTTTGTTCCTGATACAAGAGAAAGAACAATATAAGTGTAATTAAAAGTAGTTTGACATTGTGACTAATGGCTTTATTAAACCCTAGGAGTGAACAATTTCCAATCAACAGAATTAATTTTGAATGTCATACTAATGAAGTTTTAATGAGGAGCAAACAAATGTGCTAAAATAATACCTGACTATAATTAATATCATGTTTACTATTTTAGAGCATGATTATATTAACACATTCAAAACATTCCAATTTCACTTTAGATGTATAAAAAAGCTTTTCCATTTAGCATTCATGTGCAATATTTCTTTTACCATTTTTTCTAGTTATTATCTACACTAAGTACACTAGAATCAGAAAACCACATATAATTAATGACGATGATCCTTAAAATCATTTCCAGTAAGCGATGTTGATCAGAAAATGTTATATCAATGCTAAAGAATACTACTTTGAGATAGAAGTATCAATTTACTAGAGATATAAGCAGAAAAAGCTATGCATATCTCATTTTCCAGCCTTCCCATAACTCATCAGGCTTATAGTAAAGAAACCTGAACGTATTGTATGGACAGTTCTTTCAGAGACCCTTCTCTCTGTAATGGACGCATGAATGTGGAGGAAAGATTGGAAGCATGCAATAGATAAATAGTATTCCAGTCTCAAACCAATGAAGAATATAAGAGTAAATTAATACATTTCAATATTAATGAAACTGTCCTTTTTGGGAAGAGACTGTCCTCTTGAATATTCATTTTGAGAGAAATGCAGTGTATAGGGTTGAAAGAGCAGAACACAGTCCCATAATTCTTCCAGGTAACTTGGAATTTAAATTAGAGCTTACCCGTCATTCTCAAGATCCAGAAGCAATGAATGGTAAAGTAAAGTAGCATTAATAGAGATGTGGTACTCAAACAAGCAGTGTTTACTGGTAGTTTCCTTATTTATGGAATATTCAGCATGTTATATTCAGTGCTAACATGAAACACTCTAACTTCTGTGGAATCTGAAATCATTTTCCTTTAGCTTATAATTATTATGTTAAGAATAATGAAAACTTAATTCTATTAAGACAAAGAACCATTTGGTGATGACTTATGATACATGTTATCTAATCTAAATAAATACACTTTCCTTGACACATCAAAATTTGTTTGTATATTGGAGCAGTAGTTCTTAATTTTTGTTATCTTTATTATTATTATTATTTTTGCTATAGACCACTTTCACATTTCTGATAAAGCCTATGAAACACTTCTCCAAATAAAGTCTTTAAATACAAGTACAATATAAAAAATTACAAAGGAAATTAATTATAAAATATTTAATTACCAACATATTTACAAACAATTTTTGATATTGCATGTGTTTGTTTATTAACACACTCAAGATGTTTAGAAGAGTTTGAATATTATAATTAAGGTTCAGTGATAAACATTAATGATATTTTAAACATATCTGCAATAATTAATATGTTATGAAAATATCTGTAATTTTTATTGTTTACATATTCAAAAATACAGCTACTACAATTGTGGGTTTTGCCTTCACTCATAATGCAAATTCTCAATTATAAGTAAATAAAGATTCAAAGTATTTTCCCTATTTTTGTCACATACCTTGGATTTCTTACATGATCCTTTTGCATGGATACTAGATTAAGAACCCCTTTCTTGGGCTAAGAGATTTTAATAGCTAAAGCAAGCATCAACAAATTTTTCTATAAAGGGCCAGACAATAAACATTTAGATTTCATAGTCATGGGATCTTTGTTATAACTACCCAGCTCTGTAGTGGGAAAGCAGACATAAACAATATATAAATGAATGGATGAGACTTCCAATGAAACTTTACTTTTCAAAAACAGTTGGTCAGTGAGAGGACCATAGTATGCTAATACCTAAGGCAAAGTATATAAATAAAAATCCATTTGTTGAAGTCACTAGCATGATGTCTGAGCTTAATAATCATACTCTAGTATTTATATTTCTTATAATCAAAATTAGCTGTCACTTTTGGATTCTTGCCTATTAATAATAATTTTGAAGTAAATACACTTTAAAAAATAAGAGCAGAGAGTAATCTATGGTCAGGAATTACTGGCTAATAAGGAAAATTTAATTTAATTAGCTCAATCAGGAAATATTTATTGCCTTAAGATAACTAAAAATTTGCACCTAAAATGTACAATTAGTAAGAAAAATTTAAAAAATATGAAGATTGTCTTCTGCATTCTATATTTTTAATGTTTATACATAGACATATTGTAAAGATCCAGATTTATTTTTCAATTGCATCTGTTCATTATTTTGCATTGAAAGTGGCTGAACATACTTTCAAGATCCAGGATTTGGAAAACCTGGGTTTAGATAAGAACATCTTAAGTTATCCAAGATTATTTATATAATGTGATGTATAACAATAATTAAAGCTGAGAGACCTTATGAGGATTATAAAAGTTATAAAACTAATAACATATTTTTGGAGTTAAACACATTGTTATTTATTCATTTATTTTTCATTTCAGACTTGGAAGATGTCTTTGGAATGATTTAATGATTTAAAAGAGAAACAGGCTAGCTCAAGTTCACAAAACTAAAAATTACTCACTATATTTTATGATAGTGGTATGTCCATTACATTCAGTAAAGATTTTAAATGTTTTTTTAAAAATCTTTCTTACTTTGGTTATTATTTTAATTTTGTTAAAATTATTATTTTTTTATTCAAAATATTGAAGATATCATCACTATCAATAATCTTAGTACACAAATTAGCTATAAAAATGACATGCAATTGTAAGAAGCAGGATGGTTTCATTGGTTCTATCCTGCCTAATAAATTGCTACAATAGGTCAGATTTTTAAAAGATCTCAAATAAAATTTCTACAGTGACACTGATGTACTTACAGCCATTGTAAGCTCTCCTTCTTGTTTTCTTAAAGAATCAAGAGACTACACTTCTGCTGTTAGGGTGTCCTACAAGACTGAATGTATTCCCTTCTGAGTCTTTTTTTTTAATTAAATTTTAAAAGTTTGAATGTATTATTTCCATGTTAAAGGAATAAAGGTTTCTGTCCAATATCATTTCCTGCTAAAAGTTAAAGCAATTAGAGTTTCAATTTATCAAAATGTCATTCTCAAAATAGAAAAAGTTAATTAAGTTCATGTTATTTCACCAAGAGATTTTATTTTTTTTATCTATTAATTTATAGGTCAGTGATTAAGTCAGTGAAATGAACATAACAATGCTGAATTCTCTAATATTGCATCAAATAGGCCTATACAATGAGCACAGAATTCTTAAAGGTTAATAACAGTCTTCTAAGATTACAAATTCTGAACCTTAGTAGGCTGTTAATTAAAAAGAACAGTTTATCATTGGTAGAATATTTTCATTGTGTTATACAAGTGGAAAATACAGGGAAATAAAAATCTGTGTTTGGGAGCAGATGATACTCATTAAGTTTCTTTTAGATGAAAAATACACATCATCATGAGTGATTTCAAAAAGAGTTTCAGAGAGATCTCTGGACTTAAAGTCGTTAATTATTAATTGTATATGAAATTGTTTCAAAATGCCAATAAGAGGGGTTAATGCAGCACACACATACAAAAGAAACATTTGGAATAATACTTACCTGTATCCAATATTTACAGATGAAGTAGATGTTATAACTGAATTACTGGAAAAAGTGGCATTTTCATATCTTGGGGACAATCCACAACTACTCCTGTATCCACTTATTAAAAGTTTCAGGCTAGTTGCATTGTTTCAAAAAATGCCAAACAAGTGTCATATTCCCCATTTATAGAGGGAAGAGAGAGTGGTTACAGCTATTCAGCTATTTTAGAGAGTACAATGTGAAACAACTCTTGGAAACAGTTTTGGAATTTGTCTTCCATATTGAGTAAATGACACCTCTTGTGTAGATGTAATATTATAAAACATGTGATTAACATGTGGAAAGAACTTTGATAAAGGTGACAGGAGTCTGATTATGTGTCTTAGCATTGAAGCATTATGGGGATTTGGCATAAGTTATTCATTTATTCATCCAGTTATTTGTTGTATAAGTATGTTTTGAATGTCTCATGTCATTTTAATGTCTGGAAAGCAGTGATAGTAATACTTTTACACAGACACACACACATACACACACACACACATACACACATATATAATGATTTTTCAGTATTTTCTAAGTAATCAGTGTTAAATCATTCTGAGTCATTAATACCAGAGTTTGAATTGATCAGTGTGATGACAAGGTACTTCATAAATACAAACACAATCTCACATTTCCATAATTAAATGTGTCTATACATAACCGAGTGAATAGTTAGGAATGAACAAGAAGTTTTTTTTTTTTTTTTTTTTAAAATTTTTTTTGGGGAAAAATTATCTTCCAAAACTATGTTGAATAAGAGTGGTGAGAGTGGGCAACCTTGTCTTGTTCCTGATCTTAGTGGAAATGCTTTCAGTTTTTCACCATTGAGGATGATGTTTGCTGTGGGCTTGTCATATATGGCCTTTATTATGTTTAGGAAAGTTCCCTCTATGCCTACTTTCTGGAGGGTTTTTATCATAAATGGGTGTTGAATTTTGTCGAAAGCTTTCTCTGCATCTATTGAGATGATCATATGGTTTTTCTCCTTCAATTTGTTAATATGGTTTATCACATTGATAGATTTTAATATATTGAAGAATCCTTGCATTCCTGGAATAAACCTCACTTGATCATGGTGTGTGATCCTTTTAATGTGCTGTTGGATTCTGTTTGCTAGTATTTTGTTGAGGATTTTTGCATCTATGGTCGTCAGTGATATTTGCCTGTACTTTACTTTCTTTGTGACATCCTTGTCTGGTTTTGGTATCAAGGTGCTGGAGGCCTCGTAGAAGGAATTTGGGAGTGTTCCTCCCTCTGCTATATTTTGGAAGAGTTTGAGAAGGATAGGTGTTAACTCTTCTCATAATGTTTGATAGAATTCACCTGTGAAGCCATCTGGTCCTGGACTTTTGTTTGTTGGAGGATTTTTAACACAGTTTCAATTTCAGTGCTTGTGATTCCTCTGTTCATATTTTCTACTTCTTCCTGATTCAGTCTTGGCAGGTTGTGCATTTCTAATAATTTGTCCATTTCTTCCAGATTGTCCATTTTATTGGCATAGAGTTGCTTGTAGTAATCTCTCATGATCCTTTTTATTTCTGCAGTGTCAGTTGTTACTTCTCCTTTTTCATTTCTAATTCTATTGATTTGAGTCTTCTCCTTTTTTTTCTTGATGAGTCTGGCTAGTGGTTTATCGATTTTGTTTATCTTCTCAAAGAACCAGCTTTTAGCTGTATTGATCTTTGCTATAGTTTCTTTCATTTCTTTTTCGTTTATTTGGATGTTAAAGTCCCTTAATATGAATGTGTTACTGTCGATTTCCCCTTTTATGGCTCTAAGTATTTCCCTTAAGTATTGTGGTGCTCCTATGTTGCATGCATAAATGTTTACAATTGTTATATCTTCTTCTGGCATCATTCCCTTGATCATTATGTAGTGTCCTTCTTTGTCTCTTCTTTTTTTTTTTTTTTACATCTTT
>NW_020174072.1:403903-404041 GCF_003031525.2 Neophocaena asiaeorientalis asiaeorientalis | reverse complement strand
TTTAAGGCTGAGTAATATTCCATTGTGTATATGTGCCATATCTTCTTTATCCATTCATCCGATGATGGGCGCTTAGGTTGTTTCCATCTCCGGGCTATTGTAAATAGAGCTGCAATGAACATTTTGGTACATGCCTCT
>NW_020174072.1:165136-399251 GCF_003031525.2 Neophocaena asiaeorientalis asiaeorientalis | reverse complement strand
TGGTTTGGTGGTGCTGAACTCTCTCAGCTTTTGCTTGTCTCTAAAGCTTTTAATTTCTCCATCAAATCTGAATGAGATCCTTGCTGGGTAGAGTAATCTTGGTTATAGGTTCTTCTCCTTCATCACTTTAAATATGTCCTGCCAGTCCCTTCTGGCTTGCAGAGTTTCTGCTGAAAGATCAGCTTTTAACCTTACGGGGATTCCCTTGTGTGTTATTTGTTGTTTTTCCCTTGCTGCTTTTAATATGTTTTCTTTGAATTTAATTTTTGACAGTTTCATTAATATGTGTCTTGGCATATATTTATCCTGTATGGGACTCTCTGTGCTTCCTGGACTTGATTAACTATTTCCTTTCCCATATTAGGGAAGTTTTCAACTATAATCTCTTCAAATATTTTCTCAGTCCCTTTCTTTCTCTCTTCTTCTTCTGGAACCCCTATAATTCGAATGTTGGTGCATTTAATGTTGTCCCAGAGGTCTCTGAGACTGTCCTCAGTTCTTTTCATTCTTTTTTCTTTATTCTGCTCTGCAGTAGCTATTTCCACTCTTTTATCTTCCAGGTCACTTATCCGTTCTTCTGCCTCAGTTATTCTGCTATTGATACCATCTAGAGTACTTTTAATTTCATTTATTGCGTTGTTCATCGTTGTTTCATCATTGCTTGTTTCATCTTTATTTCTTCTTGGTCCTTGTTAACTGTTTCTTGCATTTTGTCCATTCTATTTCCAAGATTTTGGATCATCCTTACTATCATTATTCTGAATTTGTTTTCAGGTAGACTGCCTATTTCCTCTTCATTTGTTAGGTCTGGTGTGTTTTTATCTTGCTCCTTCATCTGATGTGTGTTTTTCTGTCTTCTCATTTTGCTTCTCTTACTGTGTTTTGGGTCTCCTTTTTGCAGGCTGCACGTTTGTAATTCCCGCTGTTTTGATGTCTGTCACCAGTGGCTAAGGTTGGTTCAGTGGGTTGTGTAGGCTTCCTGGTGGAGGGGACTAGTGCCTGTGTTGTGGTGGATGAGGCTGGATCTTGTCTCTCTAATGGGCAGGTTCACGTCTGGTGGTGTGTTTTGGGCTGTCTGTGGCCTTATTATGATTTTAGGTTGTGAACAGGTTGTGTTCCTGTTTTGCTAGTTGTTTGCTATAGGTTATCCAGCACTGTAGCTTGCTGGTCGTTGAATGAAGCTGGGTGCTGGTGTTAAGATGGAGATCTCTGGGAGAATTTCACCATTTGATATTATGTGGAGCTGGGCGGCCTCTTGTTGACCAGTGTCCTGAAGTTGGCTCTCCCACCTCAGAGGCAGAGCCCAGACTCCTGGCTGGAGCACCAAGAGCCTTTCACCCACACGGCTCAGAATAAAAGGGAGAAAAAGTAGAGAGAATTGGTAGAAGTATGAAGAATGAAAGAAAGAAAGAAAAGAGGGAAGGAAGGAAGGAAGGAAGGGAGGAAGACAGAAGCAAAGAAGGAAAGAAAGGAGGGAGGGAGGGAGGCAGGAAAGAATGAAGGAGGGAAGGAAAGAAAAAAGACAGAAAAAAAGAAGATACAGTAAAATAAAAGAAGTATAATAAAGTTATTGTATTAAAAAAATTATTTAGAAAAAAAAATGGTACAGATAGAACCTTAGGACAGATATTGGAAGCAAAGCTATACAGACAAAATCTTACACAGAAGCATACTCATACATCCTCACAAAAAGAGGTAAAGTGAAAAAAATCATAAATCTTGCTCTCAGAGACCACCTCCTCAATTTGGGATGATTTGATGTCTAAAGGAGGGAAGGAAGGAAGGAAGGAAAGAAAGAAAGAAAGAAAGAAAGAAAGAAAGAAAGAAAGAAAAAAGAAAGAAAGGAAGGAAGAAAGGAAGGAAGGAAGGAAGGAAGGAAGGAAGGAAGGAAGGAAGGAAGGAGGTAAAGTATAATAAATTTATTAAAATTAAAATTAATTATTAAGAAAATTTTTTTTTTAAAAAAAAAACATGAACGGATAGAACCCTAGGATAAATGGTGGAAGCAAAGCTATACAGACAAGCTCTCACACAGAAGCATACACATTCACAAAAAGAGGAAAAGGGGAAAAAATAGATCTTGCTCTCGAAGCCCACCTCCTCAGTTTGGGATGATTCGTTGTCTATTCATGTATTCCACAGATGCAGTGTACATCAAGTTGATTGTGGAGCTTTAATCTGCTGTTTCTGAGGCTGCTGGGAGAGATTTCCCTTTCTCTTCTTTGTTCTCACAGCTCCCAGGGGCTCAGCTTTGGATTTGGCCCTACCTCTGCGTGTAGGTTGCTGGAGGGTGTCTGTTTTTTGCTCAGAGAGGACGGGGTTAAAGGAGCTGCTGATTTGGGGGCTCTGGGGCACTCAGGCCAGGGGAAGGAGGGGGCACTGCGTGCGGGGCGGGCCTGCGGCAGCAGAAGCTGGCGTGACGTTGCACCAGCCTGAGGCCGGCCGTGCATTCTCCCAGGGAAGTTGTCCCTGGATCCCAGGAACCTGGCAGTGGCGGGCTGCACAGGCTCCCCGGAAGAGGGGTATGGATAGTGACATGTGCTCCCACACAGGCCCCTTGGTGTCGACAGCAGCAGCCTTAGGGTCTCCCGCCCGTCCCTGGGGTCCGTGCTTTTAGCCGTGGCTCATGCCCATCTCTGGGGTCCGCGCTTTTAGCCGCGGCTCGCGCCCGTCTCTGGGGTTCACGCTTTTAGCTGCCGCTCGCACCCGTCTCTGGAGTTCCTTTAAGCAGCGCTCTAAAACCCCTCTCCTCACGCACCAGGAAACAAAGAGGGAAGAAAAAGTCTGTTGCCTCTTCGGCAGGTGCAGACTTTTCCCCAGACTCCCTCCCGGCTAGCCGTGGTGCACTAACCCCTTCAGGCTATGTTCAAGCCGCCAACCCCAGTCCTCTCCATGCACTCCGACTGAAACCCGAGCCTCAGCTCGCAGCCCCGCCTGCCCCGGCAGGTGAGCATACAAGCCTCTCGTGCTGGTGAGTGCCGGTCGGCACCGATCCTCTGTGCGGGAATCTCCCCGCTTTGCCCTCCACACACCCCTGTTGCTGTGCACTCCCCCGCGGTGCCGAAGCTTCCCCATCCGCCTCCCGCAGTCTCCGCCCGTGGAGGGGCTTCCTAGTTTGTGGAAACTTTTCCTCCTTCACAGCTCCCTCCCACTGGTGCAGGTGCCGTCCCTATTCTTTTGTCTCTGTTTTATCTTTTGCTCTAACTGGGTACGTGGGGAGTTTCTTGCCTTTTGGGAGGTCTGAGGTCTTCTGCCAGCCTTCAGTAGGTGTTCTGTAGGAGTTGGTCCACGTGTAGATGTATTTCTGGTGTAACTGTGGGGAGGAAGGTGATCTCCACATCTTACTCTTCTGCCATCTTCCTGTGATCCCGAACAAGAAGATTTGATGATAGAATTGTATTAATGTTGAGTTATTTTCCAGTTAAGAAAGTAATAAAATATACAAAAATAGCCTACATTAATGTTTTAACTAGGAGAATTTGAATATAGCTGGAATGGAATGTTTCTCAGAAAAAAAATATCTCGGATCAACTTTGATTTGTTTAGAAATTCAAGGAGAGCCATGGGTTAGGTTAGCTCAGTAAAGTAAGAGGTTTAATTTATCATCCAGAGAAAAATTAGAAGAATATTCTTTAAACTTTCATTAGTGTTTGAGTTTACAGTTTTCTTCTCTTTTTTTACCCATGCAAAATTGCTCTCTCCTCATAGTCAATCAAAATTAAGCACACAAAGATGTGCCACTTGGTATTTCCTAGTCAGTGATATTTAGAGGAGGAAGAATTTTGTAACTTTGTTGAATCATAAAAGGGAGTAATCATCTGGCACTCATTGAAACAATATCTACACTATAGAGAAAATAGACATGAGCTTGTCTTTTCTGTTACAGAGTTGAATATTTACACTGCTACTTCATTTGCAAAAACATACACTTCACATCTGATGAGTTTCCTTCTTTCTGTTGAACCTAATTAACAACAATTAACATTGACCCTTGTTGTGGCTTTAGCCTTTGCTTTGAGTTGTGGTTTTTAACCCTTCATTTTATGTATAATACATGAATGATCATTTTTCCTAACAGGTTCAGTTTTTCAAAGAGAACTGTTCTCAGTATTCGTCTGCATTCAAAGTCACTCTTGAATTCACAATTCACAGCTGGGGATTCTGAAGAGGCAATTTTTTTTTTCTGGAGTAAGACATGAACAGGTGGTACTCCCACCTGCTGCAAGTCTTTGACTATTGTTGGCTCCAAAGATTTCTTGGACCTGATATTTGAAATGTTCTCTTGCTTTAGAAGCAGCAGAGGAAGAAACAAACAAACAAACAAAAGCAAACAAACAAACAGTCCATGGCCTTTTTGTTAGTAATGGTCCCATTACAGACATTCTCTGGTTGGTAATTGCTGGCATATTGAAATAAATGTGGTGCATTTCTTTCCAGACTGAATATAGGCGGAAATAACCCAAACAGATTGGTACATAACCTGGCTACTTTATTTTAAACATTAAAGAAGATTTAACTAACCAAATTAAGTGACTTATTTTCCCCTTGGGAAAGTTTGCAGAGGTCTGTTTGTAACTGGCAATGGAAACATTTTTGGGCAAATAGTTGTGAATTTTACTGTGATTTCTTTTACACAGAAGAAAGCACTTGGGCACTAATTTGGAGTGTCTCTTCTGTTCTCTTAGTTTGGTATATCTGTTCTCTAGTGGAGTAGGACAAATTAGATTAAAATAATACTTAATGTGAAGGCTTTTACAGACAGAATAAACAATTATGATCTATCCAGTCATAATTACAACCTGCAAAGCATGTTTGGGCTATTTTTTTCTGAACAAAATTGAAAACATTCTAAGTGAAAAATCCACACATAGGACTCTAAGTAACCTAGTTTATTCAGACTCTGAACCAATTTTCCATAAAATATTTTCCAGAATATCTGGCACTTAAAAGACATTTCATAAAAGCCAAATTCTATTCTCTCTCTGATTTTTTCTTCTAAAATGTGTACCATTGCCTGTTGAATATTGTCTCCTCTAAGTCTTACAGCAGTCTGTGTAGAAGGTATAATTACTCTATTTTTCATATGAGGAACTCAAGGTGCATATTTTATGCCTGAGGCCATAATATATACATTAAAATGGCAGAGTTGGAATTTAATGACCTGTACTCCTGACTCTTAGTACCATGTGTCTTCCAGGACATTACTGTACCCCAAACCTTTTAGGGGATCTTACAGTTTCTGGCATACACCTGGGAATATGGGCAAATTTTTACTAGAAACATTCAACTTTTTTAAAGTTTAAATTATGACTATGTGAAATATGACTATAAAAATATGACATTGGAGAGCAAGGCATTAAAGGATATTGGACTGATATGTTTGGAACATTAGGAGTAAAGTTAATTTTCCATAACTTAAAAAGATGTTGAATAGATCAAAGGAACAGAAGGAGAGCACAAGAAAATATTTATTTAATTGGCTGAGGCTTGAAGATGAAATTTGAAAACACTTTTTAAAATTTCCTTCCAATATAACACAGTCCACTGGATTTCTTTCTTTTTTCCTCTCTAAAAACACTTTCTTAGATACCACTGGTTCTTCCTCTTTTTCCAAATATTTGTTTAACTTATTTTCTTGTTTGTTTGTTTCTTAGAGTTTAGTCCTAGTCTTTTATTTTCACTCTATAGTCTTTCCCTATATAATATAATCTATTTCAATAATTATGATCTATATACAACACTTAAGAAAAACTCTGACCAAAATCTTCAGTTTAGGATTAATTGTCATTTTTGAAATAGTACAATTCAAGGGACTAGGCAATAATTCAACATAAACTGAATTCATTTTTCTTTTTCATGTATATATATACATATATATGTGTGTATATATATGTATACATATATATATACATATATACATACCCTTGTTTTTCATTCAGCGTCTTTTTTTTTTTTTTGTACGTGGGCCTTTCACTGTTGTGGCCTCTCCCATTGTGGAGCAACAGGCTCCAGACGCACAGACTCAGCGGCCATGGCTCACGGGCCCAGCCACTCTGTGGCATGTGAGATCTTCCCGGACCGGGACATGAACCCATGTCCCCTGCATTAGCAGGCAGACTCTCAACAACTGCACCGCCAGGGAAGCCCCATTCAGTGATTTTATACACTGCTCATCTTTCTAAATATTTCCTTAGGGAAAAAAATCTGATAAATTCATTAGTTTGCTTAAATTCCTTCAATTGAGTTCCATTATTTTGGAACAAATTTGAAAGTCCCTATCATGACCCACATGCCCTGCATGATCTGTCATCTACCTGCCATGATGGTCTCGTCTCATGACATTCTTCCATTCTTGCTTTAATTTCTAGCCATATCTGACTCATGTCTCTTTTACCTTCTGCCTTTTCACTTTTATACATGCTCTTTAAATAAATAAAACTTTTTTCTTAATGTGTTTATAGCCTGAGTAAAGATTTAAAAATAATGTTTGCAGCTGTTGCCCAAAATTATTTTTCTCCTGTTCATTCACTTCTTAACTCATCTTCTTCTCAGGTTCCAGCTTAAATATCAACTTCTTGAGGAAGTTCTGGGTAACCTCAGATTGGTTAGGTTCCCCTCTTATGTGTTACCATAGCAACTTGCCTATCCTTTCTCAACATACTGTCCAGTTGAAATTACTGGGGAGCAATTCTCCATGGAGGTTTTATACACACTGTATGGGCTTTTGTCCTGGATTATCTTTTCAAGGATGATTGCATAGCAAAGAGCCTTGGAAAATAAATTGTGTCTCCCACTAGAACAAAAGGCAGATAGGTTTCCTTCCCATATAACTGAGATAATATCTCTTCCAGGCTAAGGTGGGGCAGGTTTTCTTAACTTCTCCATATATAAGATTTAGGTCTCCTCATCATGGATGAATCTTGAAAACATTATATTAAGAGAAAGAAACCAGTCACAAAGGCCATATATAGTTTGATTTCACTCATATTGAATGTCAGGAATAGGAAAATCTATAGAAACAGAAAATAGATTAGTGGTTGCCCAGGATTGTGGGAAGGAGGTTGGGTAATGGGAAATAATGATGAGTGTGGAGTAATTTTGTGGGTGATAAAAATGTTCTAAATTGATTATGGTGATAGATTCCCCAAACTGTAATATTAAAAAAAAAAAAACCTTAATTTTTCCCTTTTAATAGGTGAATTATATGGTATATAAATTATAGCTCAATAAAACTGTATTTTTTAAATAAAATGTGTTTATGATCTGAATAAAGGTAAAGAAATAAAAATATCCAGGGCTTCTTAACTCAGGGTTCCTTAGCTACAATGCAAACCCACTGTGTGTGTAGAATCTTACATGGGCCTGTATACACAATGATACCATAAGACTTGAGAGAGCAGAAAGCTCGTGCTACCCACTTTGCTGTGAGCAATAGTGATTTTCCTCTGACCCAGGAGTCTCATGTCTTCTGTCAAGATTCAGGAAACTGTGGCAGGGTAACCTGTTAACTCACAAGTAAAGTAAAATCTCAGAGCCTTCATAATTTTTTGATACCTGTGATGTAATTCATTTTGTATGTATGCTTTTTAATTTCTTTTTTCTACCTTATTCACTTCTCTAGCCCTGTCTCACACAGTGAGTGGCAAAGAGCAGACACAATTTAATATTGGTTGATTAACCAACTGACAAAATATAGAAATAAGGGGGTAAAATTAGAAAAGATGAGAGAAAACTAATATTTTCATAAGTCTACTAAAGCATTCTGAAATTGACCCAATTTTTCTTCTTTGAAAGTACAATTAGAACCCTCTTTTCAATATCCGTACCCATACCATGTACTTCGATTTCTAAAAAATGACTTTTATTTAATAATGTAGGAACTCCACATTAGTACTATATTATTAAATAAAAATTTCTGAGTATTTAATGTGTGTTATTATTTTACATTATTCCTTTATATCATTTTTCCTCTAAGGTGCCATATAATCATCACAGTTTATAAATTGTAGAGTTAAAATACCATGTGGTTTCATCAGTAGATGACTTTATGAAAGGGTGATAGAATTGAGCTGTGTCTTCTTGCAGAGATAGAACTTTGATTCAGGATAGAAGCTAAGAAAGCAGGAAGTAGGCAGAGTGGAGGAGAATTAAGGTCAATTTAGCTTAAATTTGACTTCAGCTTAGGAAAAAGTTCATCAATATAAGAAGGGGAATGTGACACAAAGTAATATTAAACCATTGTTTAATTGTTGAATTTCAGTGAAATTTTCAATGTTTATTTGAATGTAGAGTCCATGCTGTCCTATCTGCTTACACATACTAATAACTATAAAACCAAATAACATACAAATAACATACATATACATACATACAAATAACATACAAATAACTAAAAAACCAAAAATGAAAAAGAAAGAAACACAGTTTTAAAGTTCCAAATATACCCGAATGATTTAGAATACAGTTACTCTGGTAAAGTCAGACTGTGCTGGGTTCTGAAGGCATATTTTCCTTACCCTGCTGCTTTGATAATTTTTCCAGTGACATTATGGGACCTTTAAAAAAATACCCCAGAATATAAGTTTTGTCTTCATGTTCACTATCAAGTTCAGACACAGAGTATGCCTATGAACAACTCTTAATGATCCTTTTTTCTCCCTTTTTTTTTCTCCTATTAAAACTGTGAAAAATACAAGACCCACTTGTCAATCAGAGGGTATGGAATTTAGAGTCACTTTGCAATGAAGCCTACAGAAGTATGGTATCCATGCAAACTTAAAATGCTATCTATCCAGATAGTAAATATTAGTGGAAAATTCAAGACTGACATAGTAGTTTCATAATGAGAAAGAAGATGACAGTGTGTGATCCCAGTAAAGAATCAGAGAGGTGGGGAACTTATCACCTAATTAACCAATCATGGTGAAAATTAAACATCTTGGTAACCAGAGAAAAAAGTGATCTAAGAGAAAATTAGGTATCGTTCTCATTACTTAGTTATTCTAAAAGAGTTGGAAGATGGTACTACTCTAATACATGCAATAAGTAACAGTAAAATTAAGAAACATATTGCTTTTCTATTATAATTCAAATCTACCACAGAAAAATTTATGGATATAAAAATCATTTAATTTAAAAATCATTTGCTTAAATTTAACCCTTTGTGGAAACTAATAACAATTTACATTTACCTACTCATTTATTTGTTTTTAATATTTTTGCAAGTTTAAGAAGCTTTGCCTGGTGCTTTTCATATAGTCATTGCTAAGATAGTCACTTCACTTTGATACATTTCACTTTATTTATATGTGAGAGAAGAAAAATAATCTATCTTTAATTGTGAGAAATTAACCATACTTACAAGGTTTCTTTTTTAATTGTTACTTTTATTGTGTCGAACCTACCTTTATATAATCTACTCCAAATATTTTAACTCTTGAGCAGCCACTATATTTTATTAAATTATTGTTTCCATAAATGGGATATAGTCCACATAAAGAGAGTCCACTTTGTCCTTGCTTTGAAGCTGGCTTTGGCATAGAATCACATTCAAAAACATCCCAGTTCAATAACCTAAAATAATTGCAAAACTATTTAACTTTACCAAAGGCTCCCAAAAATGCAAACGGAGGATTCCGTTTATACCATAAGCAAAATATTTTTAAATCTATTGTTGTCAATATCTCTTTATTCCTCTATCCTTCCTAGATCTATGTATGCCATATATACAGAAGCTAGAGTCTTCCTTAAATCTCTCTGCTCTCTATTTCAAAACTACCCAAAATTCTCCAAAATTCAGATCATATTTTTTCTTTTTTTTACCACAACGAGCCACTTTTCTATCCAGTACCCCCCACTTGTACTTTCCTGGATATAGGATCTTTTATTATACTTTTCTTATATAGTGCCTGACCTTTCTTTCTAATGTATATCAGCTTTGATGTAATAACACTTTCCATGTCTCTGCTTCATTCATTTACCTTGATCTAAAGGTCAGCTGAAGGGACATGTTTGTAAAAGTCAGAGGGAGACAGTATGTGAATAAGACAGATGTTTGTTATCAACTACCTGATACATACTTAATACATACTTGCTAGTGGTAATACAATGTTTTCTTTGATTGCTATTTTTGTTATCACAATTGTTTTAATTTCACAAAAGTACCTCTCATGTAACTAGTAACAAACAACTAGAATATTCTGAAAACAGATAAATTTATGTTTATGCATTTTTGAACTTCCAATTATTATAAAATTAGTACATTAACTGTTAATTAAATGTATAGGGAACATGGGAGGGAGGGAGATGCAAGAGGGAAGAGATATGGGAACATACGTATATATATATATATAACTGATTCATTTTGTTGTAAAGCAGAAACTAACACACCATTGTAAAGCAATTATACTCCAATAAAGATGTTAAGAAATGTATAAATTACATTTAGTAATGACATATGTACTAAATTAACTGAAAAAGTATCTAAATAGCTTTTGTGATAACAGATGTTAGAAAATAATAAAATAAGAGAAAATAAAACCATGTTGGAATTTATACTTCAAAAATAAAACTTTTTATTACTAAGTGAAGAAGGAAGGTGAAATAAGCCTTACCATCTGTGGATCAAGTACCTAATAATATAAATTAATGACCATATTCTCTCATAAATTCATTTCTAAGAGTTTATTTGAGATTTTATCACAGTTTTCTGGGCTAAGCATTTTTAAAGTGTTCATACGTCTGATAACGTTCATTGGACACCTACCATTTGCAAGACACCATATCAGATATAATGTACACCATAGTGAACAGATATGGATGAAGTTCCAATATCCACAAAGTTTCGTTATGCTTGAAAAACTTGGAAACTTTTTCCAGACTGGTCAACCACTTGCAAATGAAAAGGATATTAATATCACCATGAAGATTTAACACCCTTAGGTAAAGAAATCTATCAGGGAACAGTGCCAAAAGGGAGAATGTCGATAAATATGTCATCAATAATAGCAATAGTTAACACCAATTGTGGAATTACAATGTAGTCAACACTGTTCTAGGCTATTTAGCTTTATTAAATTATTTAATTTTCACAAGTCAATGAATAGATACTATTATTGTCCCAAAGGTGCATATGAAGATACTAGAACTTAAGTAACTTGCAATTTATTTGTGAAAACTCATAATAACAATAACAAGTAATTATTGAAACCAGAATTTGAACCCAGACAATCTGTTTTGAAATATTGCCACGTTAGCTCTTATCCCTTACAGTAAACCACATCTCAGCATAGACAAAATATTATAATAAAACAGAATAAAGTAGAACTGAGACATATTTGTATTTTGACAGATATGAGCTATTACTAATGACCTTCATAGGAGCAGAATAATGAAGAAAAATCAGATTGCAAGTGATGGAGGAATTAAAGGCAGAATATACGTTGCATTTTCTAGAACCCCAGTGGTAAAAGAAAGAAAATAGGAAAGACATTTTCTTGCACACAACAATACACAAAAAATAACATGTCTTATTTTAGTATGGGCAGATTATTTGTATGGGAAGATCATGCTCTTTGTTGAGCTAAAAGTGCAACAAAAAAGTAGGGGTGGAGAGAGAGGGAGAGAAGAAACTGGTTCAAGATGTGAAGTTGAGTCTTATGAAATGGATGATATTAAATTCTTCCTGTGCTGTAAGAACAGCACACATGTGGTTTAATTGAACAGTAAAACTTGCAGATAACTGGAGATGCTAGTTCCCAGAAGAAATAATAGAAAAATTTTAGCCTTATAAAGGAAGAGGAAAATAATTTCTCTAAGAAGAAAGAAAGGATAAAAATTTACTTTAAACCATAGTACCATTCGGAATCTATATTAAATTGAAAGTAACATTTGTTCAGTGAAAGAGAGGGATGGGATCCTCTGCTGAAAGTGATAACTGAGAGAGACAGTGTGAGAGTGAGGCTATGAAGAATTCTATAAGGAATCTGCTAAGAGTGAGTAAATGAAAGGAGAAGCATGATTGAGAAAAATATGAATGTGGGTTTTAATAAAATTTAATATAATCAATATCAGACATTTTCCAGTTTGGAGCATTTAGAAATAGAACACAAGATGACAGGTAATTTGAACTTTTGGTCAAAGATCTATAAGCCTATTAGCCAAATCGCAGTGATGCTGAATTTCTAATTATGTATAAAATACTTCTTCAGTAATAACAGCTACATTTACTGATAAGTATGTGAGAGGTTTTATATGTCCTTTGCATATAGCTTAATCACTATGTCACTTCCAGTCATGCCTCTCTCTTATCCTTCTATACACAGCAGCTAGACTCATATTTTTATAATGAATCAGATCAAGAGCTATTCCTGCTTAAAAATTTCTCTTTCCTTTTCTCTCATTTCTTTTTCTCTCTGTCCTTCAACTCAGCATAGTATAAGTGACCATCTTTCAGGGTCCTCAGAATCTCAAAGCCATCGATTGCCTCAGGTGCTTGACACATACTGAATTTTATGAATATATCATTCTAACCACTTCTGGGATTCTGTCTCTTACCTGTCCCTTCACGTACAGCTCAAATACCATTGCTTCATAGAAGCAATCTTTAATCTCAAGGTCCAATGTAGATTTTTTTCCATTCCTGCCATTTTTTTGGTTCCATTATATTCTTTATAGAATGTATCATAATTTGTAATCATGTGTCTGTTAACATGATTACTAGTGCATTGTTTTTTGCTCTAACATTCTATTTGTTGCATAAGAGAAGGCAACTTGCCTCTTTCATTCATTATTATTTACCCAAGACATGATTATATGCCTGCACCATATTAGACACTCATTCGTGAGTTACAAAAGGCTAGCATTTAAACATAACAATAATTAAGCTGAAGATGAGCATAATAAAACTACTACATGGACAACAAAATTGGAATACAGACACAATGAGCAGCTTGTCCAAAGGCACATCATCAGCATGTGCCAATGGCAGAATCTTACCCTAGTCAGCTTTATGGAAAAGTAGAAACCCTAAACCACAACCCAATGCCTTTATTCTGATAAATAGAAAAAGAAAAATATCATTGGAAGCAGAGTACCCTAGGAAGTCAATGGGTTTCTCTCTTAGAATTCTGGTTCATGGAACAATTCTGCATTTTGTCATGCATTAGTACCTCCACATTATCAGAACATCTCAGATTGTGAGTATCTCAGCAAAATAGTCTTTGAGTCTCTTAGATATTTGGATATTATGAGTTAACCAACTTTAACCAACTTGGAAATAATTATATATAATATTTTACATAATTATTATATTTTATGTAATTATATTTTATATAAGTATATTATAATAAATAATTATATATACTTTTATATTTCTTACTCATAAACTTATACATTATTATATTCAACAATATATAATATGATTATAATAATTTATAATAATCATAATATAAATATATATATACACATTTATTTCTGTACTTATAAGCCTGAGAACAAAATATTGGACCATTATGATAATCTAGGTAATGCCACAGTGCATGATCTTCCTTCTTAGTAAATGGTGAGCTGGCTTTTCCAAGCATTTAACATTCACATGCTTAGCTTTATTTTTATCTAATTTCTTATCTAAAAACAAAATTACATTCAACCTACAGGATCTGCCATGATTAAATTATTTCAAGCTTTGAGATTTGCTCATCTATCCTTTGAGACTTGTGTACCTCTGAATATCAGGTAGCTAATGAGCTTTGGGCAATGTAGGCAATAATCCGTTTTCCCTTAATACCTATACAAACATAGTGCAGACATTTTGATTGTAATTGACTTCTGCTTATGGATGTCAATTATATGAGTCAATACAAAGAAATAAATAATAAAAACGTCATTCCTATAAATAGAAATATATTCTATAGTGGTTTTATTCAACAATAAGGAAATCTTATGTCATTGTTTTAATAAGTAATACAAGATACCTAAATGGGGCAGTCCAGGCAGAATTTGTACAAATCAATAGAGCTTCCATGAAGGATTATTAATTTACCAACTGTTCACTTACACTGTCATCATGCAAAAATACAGCTTGGAGGATAAAGTGGTGAGTTGGTTTAGTAAATCTTAGAAAACAGCACATTTATTCAACACATTAGAGTCTACAAAAATAAATAAAATATACAATTTGAAGGACCATGAACAAACTATATAAAATAACTCAAAATAAAGAGTCAAAGATGATTACAAACTATTTTTCATGGAGTAGATCTTTCTCTACCTGATTCACTGACAATTTTAATTTTTCTTTTAATACTATTATAATCTTTGCTTATTTGGGGTCTTTTCTGTCTCCATAAAAATTTAAAAATTTTTTGTTCTAGTTCTGTGAAAATGCCATTGGTAATTGGATAGGGATTGCACTGAATATGTAGATTGCCTTGGGCACTATAGTCATTTTGACTATGTTGATTTTTCCAATCCAAGAACATGGTATATCTTTCCATCTGTTTGTGTCATTCTTGATTTCTTTCATCAGCATCTTTTAGTTTTTGGAGTACAGGTCTTTTGTTTCCTTAGATAGGTTTATTCCTAGGTATTTTATTATTTTTGATGCAATGGTAAATGGGATTGTTTCCTTAATTTCTTGTTCTGATCTTTCTTTGTTAGAAATGCAACAGATTTCTGTGTATGAGTTTTGTATCCTTCAACATTATCAAATTCATTGATGAGCTCTAGTAGTCTTCTGGTAGCATCTTTCGGATTTTCTATGTATAGTATCATGTCATCTGCAAACAGTGACAGTTTTACTTCTTTTCCAATCTGGATTCCTTTTATTTCTTTTTCTTCTCTAATTGCCATGGCATGGACTTCCAAAACTATGTTGAATAAATGTAGTGAGAGTAGACATCCTTGTCTTGCTCCTGGTCTTCAGGGAAATGTTTTCAAATTTTCTCCATTGAGTATTATATTGGCTGAAGATTTGTCATATGTGGTCTTTATTATGTTGAGATATGTTCCCTCTATACCCACTTTCTGGAGAGTTTTCATCATAAATGGGTGTTTGGTTTTTGTTAAAAGCTTTTTCTGCATCTATTGAGATGATCATATGGTTTTTATTCTTCAATTTGTTAATACAGTGTATCACACTGGTTGATTTGTGGATATTGAAAAATCCTTGCATCCCTGGGATAAATCCCACTTGATTATGATGTATGATCCTTTTAATGTATTGTTGGATTCAGTTTGCTAGTACTGTGTTGAGGATTTTGCATCTATGCTTGCCACTGATAATGGCCTCTAATTTTCTTTCTTGTGGTATCTTTGTCTGGTTTTGGTATCAGGTTATGGTGGCCTCATAGGATGAGTATTCCTTTCTCTGAAATTTTTTGGGAAGAGTTTCAGAAGGACTGGTGTTAATGTTTGTCTAAATGTTTGATAGAATTTTCCTGTGAAGCCATCTGGTCCTGAACTTCTGTTTTATGGGATTTTTTAAAATCACAGTTTCATTTTCAATACTTGTAATTGGTCTGTTCATATTTTCTATTTCTTCCTGGTTCAGTCTTAAGACAGTGTATTTTTCTAAGAAATTGTACATTTAGGTTGTCCAATTTATTGGCAAATATTTGCTTGTAGTAGTCTCTTATAATACTTTGTATGTCAGTTCTGTCAGTTTTAACTTCTCCTTTTTCATTTCTGATTTTGTTGATTTGGGTCCTCTCCCTGTTTTTTCTTGATGAGTCTGGCTAAAGATTTATCCATTTTGTTATCTTTTCAAAGAACCAGCTTTTAGATTCATTGATCTTTTCTCTTGTTTTCTTCATCTCAATTTCATTTATTTCTGCTCACTTTTTTTATGATTTCTTTCTTTCTACTAACTTTGGGTTTTGTTTGTTCTTCTTTCTCTAGTTGCTTTAAGTATAAGACTAGGTTGTTTATTAAGGATTTTTCTGGTTACCTGAGGTAAGATTTTATTGCTATAAACTTCCCCCTTAGAACTGCTTTTGCTTCATCCCATAGGTTTTGGATCACTGTGCTTTCATCTTCATTTGTCTCTAGGCATTTTTAAATTTGCTCTGATTTCTTCAGTGATCCATTGTTTGTTTAGTATCATATTGTTTAGGCTCCACGTGTTTGTGTTTTTTACATTTTTTTTTCTTGTAGTTGATTTCTAACCACATAGCATTGTGATCAGAAAAGATACTTGACATGATTTCAATTTTTTTAATTTAACAAGACTAGCTTTGTGGTCCAGCATGCAATAAATCCTGGAGAACGTTCCATGTGCACTTGAGAAGAATATGTATTCTGCTAGCTTTGGATGGAATGCTCTATGAATATAAATTAAGTCCATCTGGCCTAATGTGTCATTTAAGGACTGAGTTTCCTTATTGATTTTCTGTCTGGATAATCTGTCTATTGATGAAATTGGGGTGTTAAAGTTCCCCACTATTACTGTGTTATTGTCAATTTCTCCTTTTATGGCTGTTAGTATTTGTCCTATATATTGAGGTGCTTCTATGTAACAGAGCTGGAGGAATCAGGCTCCTTGACTTCAGCCTATACTACAGAGCTACAGTCATGAAAGCAGTATGGTACTTGCACAAAAACAGAAATATAGATCAATGGAACAGGATATAAAGTCCAGAAATGAACCCATACACCTATGGTCAATTAATCTATGACAAATGAGGCAAGGTTATACAATGGAGAAAAGACTGTCTCCTCAATAAATGGTGCTGGGAAAACTGACTAGCTACATGTAAAATAATGAAATTATAACTTTCTCTAACACCATATATAAAAATAAACTAAAAAATGGTTAAAGACCTAAATGTAAGACCGAATACTATAAAACTCTTAGAGGAAAACATAGGCAAATCACTCTCCGACATAAATCACAGCAATGTCTTTTTTGATCCACCTTATAGAGTAATGGAAGTAAAAGCGAAAATAAACAACTGGGACCTAATTAAACTAAAATCTTTTGCACAGCAAAGGAAACTGTAAACAAAACAGAAAGACAACCCACAGAATGGGAGAAAATATTTTCAAATTATGCTATGACAAGGGATTAATCTCCAAAATTTACAAATAGTTCATTCAGCTCAATATTAAAAAAGCTAACAACCAATATAAAAGTGAGCAGAAAATCTAAATAGATATTTATCCAAAGAAGACATATGGATGGCCCAGAGGCACATGAAAAGATGCTCAACATCACTAATTATTAAAGAAATGAAAATCAAAACCACAATGAGTTATCCCCTCACACCAGTCAGAATGGCCATGATCAAAAAGTCTACAAACAGTAAATCCTGGAGAGGGTGTGGAGACAAGGGAACCCTCCTACACTGTTGGTAGGAATTTAAATTGGTACAGCCAGGTGGGTAACAGTATAGAGGTTCCTTAAAAATCTAAAAATAGAGTTACCATATAATCCAGCAATACCACTCCAGAGCATATATCTGGAGAAAAGCATGATTCAAAAGAATACAGGCATCCCAAAATTCACTGCAGTGTTGTTTACAATAGCCAAGACATGGAAGCAACCTAAATATTCGTTGAAACTTGAATGGATTAAGAAGATGTGGTACATATATATACAACAGAATATTACTCAGCCATAAAAAAGAATGAAATAATGGCATTTGCAGCAACATGGATAGACCTGGAGATCGTCATACTAAGTAAAGTAAGTCAGGCAGGGAAAGATAAATATCATATGATGACACTTATATGTGAAATCTAAAAACAAATGATACAAATAAACTTATTTACAAATAGAAACAGACTTAAACACAAAGAAAAGAAAATTAAGTTTACCTAAGGGGAAAGGTGGGGGAGGGAAGAGTTAAATTGGGAGTTTGGGATTGATTATACACACTTTTATATTTAAAATAGATAATCTACAAAGAAATACTCTTATGATCTTAAAGTCAGGCTGGCTTTAATGTCCTCTATTTCTTTCAGCACCAAAGGAGAAGATCTATTTTTGTTGTTCTGAAACTACAATCCTTGGAGCATTCAAAGGATTCAGGGAAAAATTTGATTGTTCACAAACACAAGATGTTGCTCTGAGTTGAGCTTCTAAACTCTTTTCCCTTGTCTTTGGTCTCAACTAGTGTAATATCTCTGCCTTTCTATAACTTTGTAATTGTTTCTAATTATATAGGTTTGCCAGACAGAAAGAGGGACACTTTGCAAAGTCTTCTCCCCTCTACACTGAATTGGGTGCCATCCTATAATGATTGGTTGTATCCTCTGTTCCTGCAACAGCTTTCTTTTAAATTGAAATATAATTGACGTATAACATTATGTAACTTTAAGGTCTACAATGGGTGTTGATTTGATACATTTATATATTGCAATATGATTATCACCTTTGTGTTAGCTAACACCTCTATCACACCACATAATTACCATTTCTTTTTTGTGTGTGACCAGTTAACATTTGGTCTCTTAGCAACTTTGAAGTTTATAATAGACTATTATTGACTACAACCACTAAGCAGTGCATTATCTCTCCAGGGTTTATTTGTCTATTAGTTCCAACTGTATATCCTTAAACAACATAGCGTTTGTAAGCCTGTTAGAATTTAATCCAACTTCTCTGTCATCCTCCCATCTTCATATATCTGTATCTTTAATCTTAGCAAATCTTACTGAAGTATGACATCAATAAATGTTCTTAAAATCTCCACAATAAAACAAATAGAGCCATATATTTGAGTGGTACTTTTGATTGATGTCTCTTTGTTAACACAAGTTGAATAAAAATTTATCAATCAGGACATGCTACATCTCAATATTCCTAAAAGGAATGGATGATATCCATATATTGTCTAATCAACTACAGAAAAAAGCAACAGTAATTTTATAAATTATGATTAGAAAAATATATTACAACCTATTCTAAGAATTCTACCTGGGTTCATTCTTGTAAGAAAAAATTAATGCTGACATATAATTGAAAGAAAACCAATGATCCATTATGAGCCCTAGTGTCTTAGTACGAAAATTAGTATTAAATACCTTTTCTTTCCATCCCAATACACTGCTTATCTCTATAGTGGGAAGCAGAGAAAACAAATAGCATGGGCTTCCTATGGCTGGAGACTGAGAAAAGATTATAGTAGAATGTACTTGAATGTGTCTGAATTAATTTGATAATGAGATCCCAGGAGGTCCTACTCTGCCATTTCAACACTTTATCTTTATGCTTTTATTTAACGACTTTAAAAAATCTGTTTCACTTTTATTTTTTTAAATTTATATCTTATCTGGCCCTCAGAGAGGATTAAAACAAGATTGAAAGACAATGTCTATATTTATATGAAAGTATTTTCCTAATTTTCAAATCTCTTCTTGATGACATTAGACACATATTGTTACTATACTATGTACTTCACTAAAACAAATCCCTGAACTAAATCTTTAACCTTAGACAATGTACTTCTTTAATTCTTGAAATCAGATTTTACACTCTTAGAAGCATAAGCATATAGTGTAAATTTATAATCTACTGTAGTTCTTAAGATTACTTCCAATTTTTAGCTAAACTCTATTTTAAAGACACTCAAAGAAAAATCACAGAAAATTATTTTACAGTTTTGTGAACATCTTTAAAAGAAGAGAAAACATTTTCCTTTTAATTCACATTAGTTAAAATTTAAGGACAAATATAAGCAAAAACTCTGCTAGGAAGTGACAAGATAAAATATAATCATTACCTTACCTTCACAGCCAATCAAGTTAATCAAGCTTGAAAATAAGGAAGACATTTAATATGTGCTATATAAGTATATATTGTTAATGGAAGAAAAGGAGATTAGTTCTCATCTGGGGCATAAATTAGTTCTCATCTGGGGCATAAATTATTATGCATGGTTTAAAAGTGATTCACTGTTGATTCTGAATATTTTTAACAAGTCATTGACACTCATTCTTTTAGTTTTTATTGTTTTCTAGAAAGTGTCAATGAAAGGTTTTGCAAAAATCTAGGGAATTAGATAGATTCTCAAAGAACCTTTTTTTATTTAACATTATTTTTTATTGCAGTTGTACACTACAAAGACATATCAGAATGAAGCCATTTAATTGACAAATTCATAGAATAGCCAGAGAAAAATCAAAATTACAAACAAAACCTGGCAGGATAACATTACTGGATTTCAATAGTTGCTGTAAACATAATTCAACTGTATGATATGGGCAAAAGGAAAGTTACATAGATCAATGGAACCCTAGAAATAGACCCATGTATAAGACCATTCACAAGTGCCAATTCAATGGGAAAATGATGGGCTTCTTACCAAATGGTGTTGAAACAATTCAACCAAAAATTAAAAAAAAAAAAAAATCTCCACTCATTTCTTGCAATGTATTAAAAAATTAACTCAAAAGAATCATAAGTGTAAAAGTAAAATCTATACTTATTAAATTTCTAGTGGAAAATATAGGAGAATATCTTTGTGAGCTTGGTCTAGGCTAAGATTTTTTTGGGAAACAAATAGTGTAAATCATTTTAAAGTATTTGATAGAGACTTCCTGGTGGCACAATGGTTAAGAATCCACCTGCCAATGCAGGGAGCACAGGTTCGATCCCTCATTTGGGAATATCTCACATGCCACAAAGCAACTAAGCCTGTGCACCACAACTAATGAGCCTGTGCTCTAGAGTCCACAAACCACAACTACTGAAGCCCACGTGACCAGAGCTTGTGTTCCACAACAAGAGAAACCACCCCAGTGAGAAGCCTGTGCACCACAACAAAGAGTAAACCCTGATCGCTGCAACTAGAGAAAGCCCACATGCAGAAATGAAGACACACGCAGCCAAAAATAAACAAATATACAAAAATATAAATAAATAAATAATTAAATAATTTGATATATAACACTTCATCAAAACTGAAAACTTTAGCCACTTAAAACATACAAAGGAAATGAAAATAAAATCCACAGAATGGGATAAAATGTCAGTGAAACATATTCTAATAAAAGATTAATATCCAAGTTAAATAAGAATTCATATGCACATAACTGCATTAAAAATGGGCAAGAAATTTGAACAGTCACTTTAATTCAAAAGTGGTAAGTAAGTAAGGTAATGGATGGATGGAAGCAAAATCCATTTTTCTTTCACATCATATCAACTTGGATATGACTTATGTAGAAAAATGATAGATAAGTGAAAATTTAATACCTTTATGAGAAAACTAATTAGGTTTCTAATCTTTAAGAGTGAGTATTAAAAATAAGGTGTTCATGAATGCCTTGTGTATAGGAACTGGTAAGGCAAAAGTAGAAGTAGAGAGGGAAAAAAATGCTGTGGATGCCCCATGGATAAGAAAAACAAAGGAAAAATTAAGTGTGGGAGCAGCAAGTACAGTTGTATCTATCACATATCTTATTCTTGTTAAAAATAGAAGAGAATCACATTCACTTCTATTTCTATGAAATTATTAAAAATATATTCACTTGATACTCATTACTTGTAATAGTTATGTTCTGTCAATTACCATGAACACTGAATTAATGAATACTTAACTGTTTGTTGCTCCTAAGGGAAATACAGGGTTAGGTTTCTGTAAGCCTCTAGTCACGATATTTTTGTCAACTGATGGATGCGTAACTTGTTTTATGTATACTTCTGTTTAAAGACACATAATTTAATAACATAATATTGGTTCATTAATATTGAACTTATAGCCAATAACACTATGGTTTGGCTAGTTGAGCAAATCTTGGAGCTGCATATTAACATACCCCATATTCAATATAATCAAAAGGATAGGATAGGAAGGCAGTTCATGAAAAAGAAAAATATCCAAGAAGCTGATGAGTATAACCACATGTACTTCTCCAGCAAGTTCTCAGGAAAATAAAGTCAGTCCTTGAACTCATTGTTTGGTTTGCTCTAATTGTAGGAAAGTACTGTAAGGGAGGCAGAATGACTATATTCACAGAGCTAATCATCTCCCAACAACAAGCTGAGATTCTGCAGAACCAAGCTGAGATGCCCAGAAATTATCCTTCTCCATTGCCAACTATTAAAATAACATATAAAACACAAGTACTTTTATCCCATTTATTTTTTGAGTCAAGTGGTGAGGGTTTATAGAGAAAATCACCTGAGTAAAGTAGGGGAGTAAAATAACTACGCTAATGCACCTAGATGAAAGTACAAATTGTCCAGATGAAAGTACAAATTCTCAAACCAATGCTTAATTAAGGGATCAATATGATGCCAGAAATTGTAGTTTACAGAGCTATGATAAACACTTGACTAGGTGGGAAAAACACTAGAATTCCTCTGAAGACACTATGGAGATAATAATAATAAGAAGAAGAATAAGGAAAAGGAGAAGGAGAAGAAAGAGAAGAAGAAGGGGAAAGGGAAGGGGAAGAGAAAGGGGAAGGAGAAGGAGAAGAAATTGGCCTGTGTGTAGTTAGAAAAATGTCAATTAAAGGGAAGTATCAGGCTGACCTTTGATTTTTTTCACAGCCAGATTCAATCCTGGAAACCAATGAAGCAATGATTACCTTATTCTGAGGGAGAGGCGGTGACAATATCATCCTTAGCTATATTGACAAGTGAACATGTGATATTCTTTTTTAAATACAGGAAAGATTAAAACAAATATGTTTGCTAAAATATGTTTACTGTAGGATTCCATTGTGAACTTATTAATACCATTTATATAATTAACAAAAGACACAATGCTAAAGAAACAATCTCTAAAATCATAGACTGTCAGAAATATTGCTGCTTGAAATCATAAAAAAATGGAAAATCCTACTGTTACTTGAAGGATCTTAGGCACTTTGATACATATAAGCAGTTTCCATTTCCAATTCAAGAACAGGACTTCGGCTAAAGGGTTGCCAAACACAGTACTTTATATTTATCTTAACTTTCTAGTTTCCAAGTAAGACAGGACTCTGGTTCCAATTAAGCATCCAAGAACTGCTATTAAACCCTGTACAAACAGCCCTGCTTTGCTGAGACTATCAAACCACTGCTTTATTTAAATTTGACCTAAAACACATCTTTTTCCCAAATCCAATATCAACACTGTCTCTTGTTTGGTGAAAGAAACTCAATTGTTCCTCTCAGATACTCTCAAGTGTTGTGACAATCTAATAAATCTATCTTTGTTGGACTGCAGTCTGTCCCTCATAGTCATTATCAGGTGTAATATATCCCCATATTGGCAAAATTACCCCTATGCTTATAAAATATTTCTATTTTTTTATTTTTAAAATTTCTATCTATCTATCTATCTATCTATCTATCTATCTATCTATACATAGATGTCTTGAATATTGTTGACTTAGTGTCAGTGTTCATATCTGGAAGAATTTTTTTCAATTTAACTTTTGCTTTTGGTGTTGAATATTTTGTAATTATATTAGAATTTTTCTAAAATCAATGAAATTATCTTTTATACATTAATAATTAAAAGATTATGGTGATATGAGCTTCCCTGGTGGTGCAGTGGTTGAGAGTCCGCCTGACGATGCAGGGGACATGGGTTCATGCCCCAGTCCAGGAAGATCCCACATGCCACAGAGCAGCTGTGCCCGTGAGCCATGGCTGCTGAGCCTGCATGTCTGGAGCCTGTTGCTCTGCAACGGGAGAGCCCACAAAAATGAGAGGCCCACGTACCACACACACACAAAAAAAAGATTATGGTGATAAAGCCTTGAATTATTTTTCCAATAATATTAATTAAATAACTAGTTGATTAAACAAATGCATTGTTTTTATCATTGCTGACAAGTAAAGCCAAAATATTTTCACTTTTTTCTCGACCCATCAAATGCTACCTACAAAAGACTCACTTCAAAGCTAAAAAACACACACAGATGGAAAGAGAAGGGATGGAAAAGATACTCCACGCCAATGGAAATGAAAATAAAGCTGGGGAAGCAATACTCATATCAGGCAAGGTAGACTTTAAAATGAAGTCTATAACAGAAGACAAACAATGGCATTATATAAGGACTAAGGGGTCAATTCAAGAAAGGATATAACATTTGTAAATATATATGCAACTAATATAGGAGTGCCTAAATATATAAAGCATATATTAACAAACAAAAAGGGAGAAATTGACATTACTATAATAGTAAAGGACTTTAATACTCCATTTGCATCATGGGCAGATAATACAGACAGAAAATCAATAAGGCAACAGTGGGCTTAAGTAACACATTAGACCAGATGAACTTAATTAGTAGACCCAATTTAACAGTATATTAAAAGGATCATAATTTATAATCAAGTGATATTTATTGCAGGGAGGTAAGGATGGTTAAATATTCACATATCAATCAACATGACACACCACATTAAAAAACTTAAGGATTAAAAATACATGACCCTCTCAATAGATGTAGAAAAAGCATTTGATAAAATTTAACACCCTTTATAATAAAAACTCTCAACAAAGTTGGACTAGAAGTAAACATAAGTAAACATAAGTAAACATAATAAGTAAACATAATTATGTTTACTTATTTTTACATTATGTTTACTTATATTTACATTATGTAAACATAATTATTATGTTTACATAATAAGTAAACATAAGAAACACCACTGATGACAAACCAACAGCTAACTTCAAACTCAATGCTAAAAAGCTGAAAGCTTTTTCCTTTAAGAAAAGACAAGAATGCCCACTCTTTTCACTTCTCTTTAACATAGTATAAGAAGTCCTAGCCACAGCAATCAGACAAGAAAAAGAAATAAAAGACATCCAAATTGGAAAGGAAGAAATAAAACTTTTACTATTTGCAGATGACACGGTACTATATATAGAAAACCCTAAAGACTCTACAGAAATACTATTGCAGCTAATAAAGGAATTCAGTAAAGTTGCAGGATACAAATTAATATAAAAAATCTATTGCATTTCTATACACTAATAATGAAATATCAGAAAGAGAAATCAAGAAAACAATCATATTTACTATTAACTCAAAAAGAGTAAAATACTTAGGAATAAATTTAATGAAGGAAGTGAAAGACCTGTATTCTGAAAACAAAAAGACATTGATTAAAGAAATGGAAGATGATACATAAATGGAAAGGTATTCCATGTTTATGGAATAATAATTAATATTGTTAAAATATCCATATTACCCAAAGCAATCTACAGATTAATGCAATTCCTATCAAAATATCCATGGCATTTTTAACAGAACCAGAACAAATGATCCTGTTTTGGGATGGAGCCACAAAAGATCCTCAAGAACCAAAGCAAACTTGAGAAGAAAGAACAAAGCTGGAGATATCACACTCCTTGAATTCAAACGATATTACAAATTACAGTAATCAAAAGAGTATTGTACTGGCACAAAAGCAGACACATAGATCAATGGAACAGACTAGAGAGTTCAGAAATTAACTCATACTTATGTATGTTAATTTATATGATTATATTTCATCAGTTAGTCTAAGACAAAGGAGACAAGAATATATAACAGGGAAAAGACAGACTACTCAATAGATGATGTTGGGAAAACTGGACAGGTAATTGCAAAATAATCAAACTGGACTACCATCTCACACCGTATACAAATTTAACTTAAAATAGATTAAAGACTTACATACAAGATCTGAAACCAAAAAATTCCCCAAAGGAAACAGAGGCAGTATGCTCTTTGACATCAGTTATGCCAATAATTTTTTTGGGTATGTCTTCTCAGGGAAGAGCAACAAAAGAAAAAATAAACAAATGGGACCTTAATCAAATTAAAAAGTTTTCTCACAGTGAAAGAAACCATCATCAAACTGAAAAGGAAAACTACTGAATAGAAGATATTTGCAAACAATATTTCCAGTAAGGGGTTAATATCCAAAATATGTAAAAAACTCAGATAACTCAAAACCAAAAACAAACATATTAAAAAATAGGCAGAGTACCTGAATGAACATTTTCCAAAGAAGACATAAAAATGGCCAACAGGAATATGAAAAGATGTTCAACATCACTAATCATCAGGGAAATGCAAATCAAAACAACAATGAGATGTCACCTCACACCTATCATAATGGCTATTATCAAAAAAACAACAAATAACAAGTGTTGGTAAGGATGTGGAAAAAAGGAACCCTTGTGTACTGTTGGCAGTTATGCAAGTTGGTGAAGTCACTATGGAAAACAGTATGGAGTTTCTTCAAAAATTAAAAATAGAACTGTTATACAATGCAGTAAGTCACTCTTGGGTATTTATTCAAACAAAATGAAAACACTAATTCAAAAAGATATATACACCCCAGTGTTCATAGCATTACTTGCAGTAGCCAAGATATGGAAGCAAACTAAGTGCCCACTGACAGGTATATATATATATATATATATATATATATATTCCAGTGTGTGTGTGTGTGTGTGTGTGTGTGTATACACACACACACACACACAATGGACACACACACACACAATGGAATATTACTCAGACCTCAACAAATTGAAATCTTGCCATTTGTGACAATATGGGTGGATCTGAAGGGTATTGTACTTAGTGAAATAAGTCAATTAGGAAAAGATAAATACTGTATATTTTCACCTAAATGTGTAACCTGAAAAACAAAATAAGTGTATAAATATAACAAAACAGAAACAGACTCAGATACAGAAAGTAAATTAGTGGTTACCACAGGAAAATGGGTGGGGAAAGGGGCAAAATACGTGAAGAGGATTAAGAGGTACAAACTACCAGTTATAAAATAAATGTAATAGCACAAAGGACATAGTCAATGTTTTATAACAACTTTGGATGGAGTGTATTCTATAAAAATATCAAATCACTATATTGCACACTTTAAATTTATATAATATTGTAAGTCAACCATAATCCAGTAAGTAAAGTGAAAAAAAAATCAAAAAAACAAACAAAAAAACCCCAAAATGTTATGCTTAATACTGATAGATTTTACTGTGGAGGTTCTCATACATTTCAGACTACTGAAATGGTGCCACTAAAATTCTAAAGCATATGTCATCCTCTATTGCAAATACAGATCTTATTCTATTACACTTCATTTCATTCATTTCTATCAGATATGTGTCCCTGTTATGTTCCAAGGAAGCTGAAAACTTATGGGAATAAAACAATTAGCACAAGTGCCTTAGTGAGAAATCCAGTGCCTTGTCTTAGTGAGAAATCCAGACTTAAAATATCGTCTCCAATTATATGGATCTTCCATGGATTTGCTATGTTTCTGCATTTTTTTAAAATCAGCTTTAGATCTGTATAATATTTTCATGGATGTTAGCATAGCAAACATTCTTGGAAGATAGAGAAATGTCTCCCTCCCAGGCAGAGGGCAAATTTACTTTCTGATAAGAATGATAAGGGTACTATCTTCCTCCTAGACAAAGGGTGAATAGATCTACTAGCAGCCTTTAAAAGACCAGGATTTCTGGGAATTCCCTTGTGGTCCAGTGGTTAGGACTCCAAGCTTCCACTGCAGGGAGCACGAGTTCAATCGCTGGTCAGGGAACTAAGATCCCACATGCCATGTGGGTGGTCAAAATAAAAAATAAAAATAAATAAATAAATAAAAGATTGGGATTTCTAAACTCATGGTTTCTCAGCTGTGACACAAACCCATTATTTGCACGACATCCATATGAACTCACCTCTGCATTTTTGCTTTGCAACGTGGGGGAAAAGAACATGAACCCATATGTCTACTGTGCTGTTAGCAATAAAGGTCTTTGCTTCTAGTATAAAAAAAATAGGAAATATTAAATAAAAAACATGGGGAGGAAAACTAAATTGTCCTTGTAGGAGGAATTCCTTGAGCCAATTCAATGGATATTTGCTTGTACATCTAAACATATAGTAGGCATTGATGTGTTATGTGCTTATACGTCACATTTCATTAGCAACAGAGGATGTTATCGTGAACTGAGAAAAGCTACAGGTAGAGAAGTGTTAATGAGACACACTCTCCTAGTATTTGTCACTAATGAGTGGATCAGAATTTAGTGTGCATGACTCTGCCCTCTGATGTCAAAAGCTTTCCCAACATAAGTAATGTCCTGTTGGTTGGCAAATCATGTCTCAGTCTCAGTAGCCTGACTCTACGGTGTTATCACTTCTCCAGAAGATTGGTAAACACTGACAAAATTCTGGGGCCCACTTGACAAGTAAACTTTCTTGGGATTATGTGGGTAGATTCACAATGCCTTCTCAAAAAAAAAATTGCTGTCTCTCCAGCCACCTATTATCAAAATGGAGCCCCAGCACCTTATTACAACTAGGTATTAGATACAACACAAGTGTCTGTGACTGGTGATTGAAGCTTCTGGCAAAGAGAAGCAGCCTCAAGCCAGACAACTCCCCTAGAGTTTTGCCTTGTATCCTCTCTGATGTGACCACCAGGTACACATTTTTGGAAAAGCAGTTATTAGTTGGCTGTGATGCTTTTGTTAAAACTGACCACCTGCCCAAGGAGGGCTTATGACTATTTGAGGTAGTTCAACTCCAAATACAACACTAACAAGGTGGAAAAAGCCCCCAAAACCTCACTTATCAAATGCAAATGGTGTGTATATTCAAGAACTCAGCAGACCCAGTTCCAGTGTCATCTCAGTTTTACATGAAACTGTGGTAGGTTAACTTGTGAGCTTGCAAGTAGGATAAAATTTCACACTCTTCACAATTGTTGGAAGTGTAATATTGAGATTATTTTCATCTCTGAGAAAAAACACATTGTACTTATTTCTTTTACGTATAATTTTTATTAGTGTGATTATTCAAATTTAGGATAAACTCAGTTATTCTGTTTTATTCTATAAATAACACATTTTACTTTTATCTAAGTGTTAACTACAATTAAAATTATGGTACACAAGTCCTCAATATTCATATTTATGATGCATATATCTTGTCTTGGTAAAGTATTTTTAAAATTCTTTACTAAATTCCTCATGATTTGCAAAACTTTGAATACTCTGTATTAACACACATCAATATTACAATAAATATGACTTATGTCAAGATATAATAGGGATAAAGTGAAAAACTCATGTAAAGAATTTAACACACTGCATACTAATCTTTAATTTTTTTTAGTTATGAGTATTTCTAGTTGTGAATAAAGTTTAAATCAATCTAAACATTTCAGAAAATTATTCTGTTAGCTAGAATTCAAGAACATTTTCATTATTTTCTACAGGAAATATCTTCTTTCAGTTTACTGCTATTCAAGAAATATATACAAGTAATTTCATAATATCAGTAGGAGGTGTTTTACAATTATAACCAGCATTCATACTTTATTGCAGACTAAGTAGATTGTGTTATAACTTCCCTTCTTTTTCATGCCTTCCTATTTCTCATTACTAGACTGTGAGCATCTTAAGGACAAGGACTATGTTTTGTTTTTGCTTATGTCCCTTGTATCTAACACTGTAACTAGGAAAGAGTGAATTCTTATTTACAGAAAGGACACGGGAAGATACGAATGTATAAAAAAGTTTTTCAAATTTATTCTATATAAAAAGTTTTTTTAAATTATGTTAAAATGATGTTAACACTCAGTAAAATACAATTTTCTATATTTTGAAAACAGCTTAGGTGTTTTTCAATTTAAAAAAATATGGCATAAAGGACTATATAAAGATAGAATCCTTCATAATAAAGAATATTGCATTAGCATAAAAGTACATTGTCAGAGTAAAAATATATATATTAATTATTTGGATGGAGAGATTTTCTTCATTTTTTAAAATCACAGATCAGGGCAACTGTTCAGACTTGCAAGAGTGACTGTAAGCACAGCACTGAACCCCAGGAACAAAATATATTGGAACATATATTTAAGTATAAGGAGGGAAAAAGACAATTCAGGGTATGTGAGGATTAAAAATGTACAACTTTTATATAAAAAAATAAGTATGGTCCATTCAAGATACAAAACATTAAAAGAGGCATAAAATTCCAAGTGTGCAATTGTGGATTCAAATCAGTTATTTATGATGGCTTAGGCTGTGCAAATCAATACCTATACTGTATGAAGTAGCAAAAGAAAAATGTATAGTTTTAATCCTCTCAGATATTGAATTAAATTGTTTTGCACCGATTTGGAACAACATTAATTTTAGTCTAGATTTATAAGCTACAGTCTGATTATGGAGTAAACATTGAAAGTAGCTAAAATAAAATTCAGGAAGTAAAATACACAAAGAAGATGATCTAAATTAAAGACTTCAGTTCTAATATATATATTTAGGTTGTAAGCCTAATCTTCAGTGACATTGTATTCTTTCTAATGGTGAAGATTCTGCACACTGTTAAAAATACATTTACTAGGAAAAGTGGATTAATAGATCTTTGAAAGTATGTATGTTAAACATTTCTGGAGTATGAATGTATGTGTTTAATCAAAAATATTTCAAAAGTAGATATACGCAGAAATATACTGTATGATATATTTCAGAAAGAAAGCTAACTCTGCTATGTCTTCCCCACCCCAACTCATCAATCCTAGTGACTTCCTGACAACAGTAACATTTGTAGAAGTTTCCACTACCACTTTATCTAAAGCCAGCACATCAGTAAGGCTCATCGCTTTAGCCACCTCCATCTAGTTGCTATGGAAAAGACGTCAGACAGAATTCTCTACTGCAGAAACTGTCAGGTCTGTTTTCTTTCTATTTTCTTTTCTCTGCTCATTAATGATTTGCTTTGATGTTTCATTTTTCACCAGAGTCTAGTTAGTGGAGTCATTCTATTTATTCTTGCCTAAATCATCTATTTTACTGTTATGTAGCTATAGTATGAGTCATCTTCAAATTCTTCAGGATGCAAAAAATAGATTGGGAGAGAATAAACTTTTTCCTTTTACTTCTATGTGTTGTCTATATCAGAAGTACAGGCATCATGCATTCTGAAGTGGAAATACACTTAGCGACTAGTGTTACTTGTAAAACAAAAAGTTAATAATCTTGGATAGCAATTGGACCTTGCACTCTACTGAGAAATGATCTGGAGGAAAACAGTCAAGTTGTGAGATTAAAGATTTCAATGTGGGATTCATATAAAGTAGCCAAACTTATAACTGTAGATTGCAGATTATATAGTCAGATGTTTGAGTTTTGAAGTAACATCCTTTCTAGAAACTTTTGTTTATACTATCCCCAGTTCCAGACTACATTAACATTAAGGAGTTATCTATTTGCCTAAGGGCCTGTCAAGTATTTTGTGAACATGATTTAGGTATAATGCTCTGTGCTGCATGGATGAAAAAACATGCTGTGAGAACATATTTTCCTCATTTTTTGTGGATAAGTATAAGTATAATTTAAAATCATTATCAAAATTGATTTTTAGTTGGTTAAGATGTAACTTAACCAATATTTATAATTCTTATATTTGCTTCCTTTTTAGAATTATTGTCCATTCATTCATTTATTTATTTATTCTGATCATAATGTATAGTATCCTATCAACTAGTGTACAGCTTGATTTTTTTAAAAAATGTTATTCATTATAAGGCCCATAGTCTAACTTACATTCCCTCCCTCCCACCTTCCTCCCTCCCTCCCTTCCTTTCTTTCTTTCTGTAAAAAGCTGATTGTCTAGTCTTAGGTCCTCTTCTTAACTGAGCAAAAGCAATCAAACTGAGTGTTCTTGATATGTAGGCCTTAAAACACTGATCCTTGTGTTGGGGTACCACAATGAAAGAGAAGAAATAATATGGAGATCCTTCTACCCATTTTCATTGTCAAGGGCTGAGTTGGAGAGAGATAAGTGCCAAGAATTAGGGTGGCTGATTAAGTCAATGAGCCCAAATTAAAGAATCAGTGAAGCCTTTATTCAGCTGCTGCATATAAGCAAAAGGCCAGAAAGAAGTTATGGACCCAACCAGAGTTCCATTGTTTCCATGAATGACACCAGGCAAGGTTCAGATGTATCCACACAGATGGGAAAATTTGTCTCATTGCTGAGGGAATACCAAAACAAAAGGTTTCTGTCATTTTATGGACCCTGGCATTGGGTAGAAGAAGAGGGAGAAAGGCTAGGATTGCAAAAGTATTGAGTTAGAGTGAGAAAATGTCTTTAAGGTTACCTTCTCCCCCAGTAAAGAAATCTCTGCAGATGAACACTTAGTGGACCTCAGCCCTAGGATGCCAATAAGGAAACCTTATAGGGCCTGGGCTAGGAATATATACATATATATATATATATATATATATATATACATATCCAGCAAGGGGAGCACGAATCCTTCTCTGCAACTCCCTTCAGATATGTCAGTGCACTACTCACTGTACACCAAATTGGTGTGGGGAAAGCTATGAGGCCTGGCAAGAGAGCCTTTGTCATTGCCTGTGGCTGAGCATGAAAGATCACTCAAGATTTTGGCAGGAGCCAGACTCTTCAACACTGTCCCTTGGTTTTTCAGTGCCTGAGTGAGAAACAGCCTACCCCATATGGACCCAAAGAAGTTCGACTTTGAGGGGCTGTGACAAGAACCTTGTAAATAGTCTGAGACCACAGAGGACCATAGTCATCAAGATCAATCCAAGCAGGATGATCAGGCCTGCTGATGGAGGGAATATAGCCACGAATACCAACAATTACCAAGCCAGGAAAAGATGTCCCATAGGCCATTAGGGTCTACTTTAGAGAGCAAGGAACCTTCCTCCTTAAGCTTCTGTATGAGGCATCAACTCAGGCAGAGCACAGCTCTGGCTATTAAGTTGAAGTTGACCTGAATGCCTTGCATGACTGAGGCAATGTCATGCTAGTGCAGGTACACACAGAAGTACAATCACAGGGGATATACGTCGTCTTCTGGAAACAAAGAGTTTACAATGTTAGGGCACTCCCAGTAGGATATACATTGATTAGGCAGTCAGGTTAACTGGGGTCCTAATGTAGCCTGCCATCAAGGTACCTCCTATCCTAAGGTTCCTAATCCAGACCAAACCAGTCTGTGGTTTTAAAGGGAACTGCATGAGACAGTCAGTTTCAAAAATTTGTTTGTCTTGTTTTTGCAAACAAAGCAACAGACAAAGGATTAACCTCCAAAATATACAAACAGCTCATGGAGCTCAATATCAAAAAGCAAACAACCCAATCAAAAAATGGGTGGAAGTCCTAAATAGGCATTTCTCCAAAGAAGACATACAGATGGTCAAGTGGCACATGAAAAGATGCTCAACATCACTAATTATTGGACAAATGCAAATCAAAACTACAATGGGGTATCACCTCACACCAGTCAGAATGGCCACCATCAAGAAATCTAGAAACAATAAATGCAGGAGAGGGTGTGGAGAAAAGGGAACCCTCTTGCACGGTTGTGGGAATGTAAATTGATACAGGCACTTTGGAGAACAGTATGGAGGTTCCTTAAAACTCTAAAAATAGAACTACCATATGACCCAGCAATCTCACTACTGGGCATATACCCTGAGAAAACCATAATTCAAAATGACACATGCACCCCGATGTTCATTGCAGCACTATTTACAACAGCCAGGACATGGAAGCAACCTAAATGTCCAAAAACAGTTGAATGGATAAAGAAGATGTGGTACATATATACAATGGGATATTACTCAGCCATAAAAAGGAAAAAAATGGGTCATTTGTAAAGATGTGGACAGACCTGGAGTCTATCATACAAAGTGAAGTAAGTCAGAAAGAGAAAAACAAATATCATATATTAACACCTACATGTGGATTCAAGAAAAATTGTACAGATGAACTTATTTCCAGGGCAGAAATAGAGATGCAGACATACAGAATGGGCATGTGGACACAGGGAGGGAAGTGGAGGGTGGGACGAATTGGGAGATTAAGATTGACGTTTATACACTACCATGTGTAAAATATTTGGCTAGTGGAAACCTGCCGCATAGCACAGGGAGCTCAGCTCAGTGCTCTGTGATGACCTAGGTGGGTGGGAAAGGGGGAAGAGAGAGTGGTCCAAGAGGGAGGGGATATATGTATACATATAGCTGATTCACTTCCGTTTACAGCAGAAACTAACACAACATTGTAAAGCAATTATACACCAGTAAAAAAAAAAAAAAGTTGTGTTCATCCATGACATCAATTTGTCACCCTCATGACTGAAGATCATAGGCTCAGAAGTTTGTTTGACCTCAAAGCGGCACAACAGCTTGGAAATGCAGTACAGGAGTTTTTCTTCAGGAGGAGGGAAAGCTAGTTCTGAAAACTAAAAATATTAATGTTCTCCCCCTTCTATCGCACCTGTTGAGGTGCTAGGGTTTGATTTTTCTTGTGGTAGTTGTTGTAATTAGTGTGTCCCATTTGGTAATCAAAACTTCATAGTTTTTTAAACTATTTTCTACTTTCATCCAGTAAGTAGTTGTATGCAAAAGGGACAAAAGCATTTTTATAGAAAAACATGTTTAAATTTTATATTTAACCAGAAAGATGCATTGTCTTAAAGAATTAGCACAAAATCCTGAATTTTTAATGTTTCAAAATAGGTTTACATTATCTTCCATACTTGCTGTTTAAAAGCCATCCTTGTCTCCTATTTGAGTCTTCAGGAAGGGGATTGAAGGTGATGGAATGCCACTAAACGTCCATCATGTTGCACAAGGTGTCAGTAACTGTAAAATAAGAGCATGAGATTGAAAGAAGGGAACAGAAAGCCTGATCAAACAAATGGTGTAATCAAGAAGTACCCTTTGAGGAATTGCTACATTGAGACTCCAGATCTCTTACCTGAGATGCATAGCCCAGGCTGAGGATATCTTGTCCTCTTGTATCAGCTGCTTAAGCCTGTCTTTTCATTGTCCATAGAAACAATCACCCTGTGATTTAGGGGTGACATAGAGCATAGAGAGTCCATCATGTGCCCTATGATTTGGCTCACTAATGTGTGGCTTTGGCTATAACTCCATGGCCATAATCAGATATAATGTGCTCAGAAAAACTGGACAGAAAACAAGTGTGGTCTTGTAGAAGCTGAATAGTGTGGCCCTCTCAATATAACACAGAGGGATGGCTAGGCCAAAACTGAAGAAGGCTTCAAGTGCTGTTAAGATCCTGCAAAACCTACATGGCACTAAATGCCAAACTGATTCACCTGCCAAGAACATCTTGACCCCTTTGTGCAAGGAATCTGTCCCTAGGCAGTATATTTAGTCTTACCAGTGTCTGGAAGATAGGATAAATTCTTCATGCTGTTTTGCTGTGTTCTGATGACTGTGACAGTTCATGCGTATACATCCACATGTGCACATAAGACAATATAACAATATCGATAACATATTCATTAGTAAGGACCATAAGAATAAGAATGGAGGTTTGTTGTGGCCTAAAAGGATCCATGTATAGTTAGGTCTTAGTAGTGGTAGCCTCAGCCCTCACATCAGAGGGAATTATTTCTTTTTTCACAGCTGGTTGGAGGGATCATCATCATCTGTTCACTGATATCTAAAAGGCCCAAGAAATACAATTCTCTCCCACTGCCTCACAGAATTCTAACCTTGGTGTAGGACACCCAGTGCCCTATGGAGACAGAAAGACATTGCACTAAACCCTAGTGTTGTTTATTTTTGAAGCAGGAGAGTTCTATGCAAAGGGCAGAGGGACCCTGAGACCCATCACTAAGTCCCCCCTTGGCTGAAGGAAGCAGCACTAACTTCAGCCCCAGGGCCAGCTAGTGTCAGTTAACATTGTCACTGCATGAGCTCAGTAAGGTAGCCCTCCAGAATTTGGTCACAAATTTCTAGGAAGGGAAAAGGAGCAAAGAGCCAGTGGAGCAGCATGCCTCGGGACAGACTTTCTCACCAGGATTCCCAGAGGCACAGGGAGGCTGGATAGTGTCCAGCCCAAAGGGAAAGACTGCAGTCCACAGTCTAAATTCTGCTCCTCCACCAAACTGTACAATGTGGCTGCTAGTAGTTGGGGGTGGCCTTCTGAGTGGGGTAGAGGAAGAGAACCATCAACCAAGTTACCACCTCTTAATTGCTCTCTATCCACTAGTCTTTTTTTTAAATTATTGAAGTATATTTAACTTTCAATATTATATTAGGTTTACATGTACAACATAGTGGTTGGATATTTTTATAGATTACACACATTACAAAGTTATTATAAAATATTGACTGTATTCCCTGTGATGTACATTAGATCCTTGAGACTTTTTTATAACTGGTAGTTTGTACCTCTTAATCCCCTTCACTTTTTATCTTTTTTTTTTTGTCCAAATTATTTTATTTTTTTAACATCTTTATTGGAGTATAATTGCTTTACAATGGTGTGTTAGTTTCTGCTTTATAACAAAGTGAATCAGTTATACATATGTTCCCATATCTCTTCCCTCTTGCGTCTCTCTCCCTCCCTATCCCACCCTTCTAGGTAGTCACAAAGCACTGAGCTGATCTCCTTGTGCTATGAGGCTGCTTCCCACTAGCTATCTATTTTACATTTGGTAGTGTATATATGTCCATGCCACTCTGTCACTTTGTCACAGCTTACCTTTCCCCCTCCCCATATCCTGAAGTCCATACTCTAGCAGGTCTGTGTCTTTACTCCTGTCTTACCCCTAGGTTCTTCATGACATTTTTCCCCCCTTAGATTCCATATATATGTGTTAGCATACGGTTTTGTCTTTCTTTTTCTGACTTACTTCACTCTGTATGACAGACACTAGGTCCATCCACCTCACTAGAAATAACTCAATTTCATTTCTTTTTATGGATGAGTAACATTCCATTGTATATACGTGCCACATCTTCATTATCTATTCATGTGATGATGGACACTTATGTTGCTTCCATCTCTTGGCTATTGTAAATAGAGCTGAAATGAACATTTTGGTACATGCACAGTAGTAGGATTGCTGGGTCATATGGTAATTCTATTTGTAGTTTTTAAGGAATCTCCATACTGTTCTCCATAGAGACTGTATCAATTTACATTCCCAGCAGCAGTGCAAGAGTGTTCCCTTTTCTCCACACCCTCTCCAGCATTTATTGTTTCTAGATTTTTTGATATGGCCATTCTGACCAGTGTGAGAGACGATATCTCATTGTAGTTTTTTTTTTTTTTTTTTTTTTTTTTTTTTTTGCGGTACGCGGGTCTCTCACTGTTTTGGCCTCTCCCGTTGAGGAGCAAAGGCTCTGGATGCAGAGGTTCAGTGGCCATGGATCATAGGCCCAGGCAGTCTGCGGCATGTGGGATCGTACTGGACCAGGGCATGTACCCGTGTCCCCTGCAGTGGCAGGTTGACTCTCAACCAATGCACTACCAGGGAAGCCCTCATTTTAGTTTTGATTTGCATTTCTCTAATGATTAATGATGTTGAGCATTCTTTCATGTGTTTGTTGGCAATCTGTATATCACCTTTAGAGAAATGCCTATTTAGGTCTTCTGCCCATTTTTGGATTGGGTTGTTTTTTTGTTATTGAACTGCATGAACTGCTTGTAAATTTTGGAGATTGATCATTTGTCAGTTGCTTCATTTGCAAATATTTTCTCCCATTCTGAGGGTTGTCTTTTCATCTTTTTTATGGTTTCCTTTGCTGTGCAAAAGCTTTTATGTTTTATTACGTCCCATTTGTTTATTTTTGTTTTTATTTCCATTTCTATAGGAGGGCTGTCAAAAAGAATCTTGCTGTGATTTATGACATAGAGTGTTCTCCCTATGTTTTCCTCTACGAGTTTGATAATTTCTGGCCTTACATTTAGGTCTTTAATCCATTTTAAGCTTATTTTTGTGTATGGTATTAGGAAGTGTTCTAATCTCATACATTTACAGGTACCTGTCCAATTTTCTCAACACCACTTATTGAAGAGGCTCTCTTTTCTCCACTGTATATTCTTGCCTCCTTTATCAAAGATAAGGTGACCATATGTGCATGGGTTTATCTCTGGCTTTCTATCCTGTTCCATATTTCTGTTTTGGTGCCAGGACCATACTGTCTTGATTAATGTAGCTTTGTAGTATAGTCTGAAGTCAGGGAGCCTGACTCCTCCAGCTCTATTTTTCTTTCTCAAGATTGCTTTGGCTATTTGGAGTCTTTTGTGTTTCCATACAAATTGTGAATTTTCTTGTTCTAGTTCTGTGAAAAATGTCAGTGGTAATTTGATAGAGATTGCATTGAATCTGTAGATTGCTTTGGGTAGTAGAGTCATTTTCAAAATGTTGATTCTTCCAATCCAAGAACATGGTATATCTCTCCATCTATTTGTATCATCTTTAATTCCTTTCATCAGTGTCTTATAATTTTCTGCATATAGGTCTTTTGTCTCCTTAGGTAGGTTTATTTCTAGATCTTGCATTCTTTTTGTTGCAACAGTAAATAGGAGTGTTTTCTTAATTTCACTTTCAGATTTTTCATCATTAATGTATAGGAATGCCAGAGATTTCTGTGCATTAATTTTGTATCCTGCTACTTTACCAAATTCATTGATTAGCTCTAGTAGTTTTCTGGTAGCATCTTTAGGATTCTCTATGTATAGTATCCTGTCATCTGCAAACAGTGACAGCTTTACTTCTTCTCTTCTGATTTGGATTTCTTTTATTTCCTTTTCTTCTCTGATTGCTGTGGCTAAAACTTCCAAAACTATGTTGAATAAGAATGGTGAGAGTGTGCAAACTTGTCTTGTTCCTGATCTTAGTGGAAATGCTTTAAGTTTTTCACCATTTAGGACGATGTTGGCTGTGGGTTTGTCATATATGGCCTTTATTATGTTGGGGAAAGTTCCCTCTATGCCTACTTTATGCAGGGTTTTTATCATAAATGGGTGTTGAATTTTGTTGAAAGCTTTCTCTGCAACTATTGAGATGATCATATGGTTTTTTTTCTTTGATTTGTTAATATGGTGTAACACGTTGATTGATTTGCATATATTGAAGAATCCTTGCATTCCTGGAATAAATCCCACTTGATCATGGTGTATGATCCTTTTAATGTGCTGTTGGATTCTGTTTGCTAGTATTTTGTTGAGGATTTTTGCATCTATGTTCATCAATGATATTGGCCTATAGTTTTCTTTCTTTGTGACATCTTTGTCTGGTTTTGGTATCAGGGTTATGGTAGCCTCATAGAATGAGTTTGGGAGTGTTCTTCCCTCTGCTATATTTTGGAAGAGTTTGAGAAGGATAGGTGTTACCTCTTCTCTAAATGTTTGATAGAATTCACCTGTGAAGCCATCTGGTCCTGGGCTTTTGTTTGTTGGAAGATTTTAAATCACAGTTTCAATTTCAGTGCTTGTGACTCGTCTGTTCATATTTTCTATTTCTTCCTTGTTCAGTCTTAGCAGTTGTACATTTCTAAGAATTTACCCATTTCTTCCAGGTTGTCCATTTTATTGGCATAGAGTTGCTTGTAGTAATCTCTCATGATCTTTTGTATTTCTACAGTGTCAGTTGTTACTTCTCCTTTTTCACCTCTAATTCTATTGATTTGAGTGTTCTCCCTTTTTTTTTTTTTTTGATGAGTCTGGCTAATGGTTTATCAGTTTTGTTTATCTTCTCAAAGAACCAGCTTTTAGTTTTATTGATCTCTGCTATCATTTCCTTCATTTCTTTTTCATTTATTTCTGATCTGATCTTTATGATTTCTTCCCTTCTGCTAACTTTGGGTTTTTTTTTGTTGTTGTTGTTCTTTTCTCTCTAATTGCTTTAGGTGCAAGATTAGGTTGTTTATTCGAGATGTTTCCTGTTTCTTAAGGTAGGATTGTCTTGCTATAAACTTCCCTCTTAGAAATGCTTTTGCTGCATCTCTTAGGTTTTGGGTCGTTGTGTATCCATTGTCACTTGCTTCTAGGTATTTTTTTATTTCCTCTTTGATTTCTTCAGTGATCACTCCGTTATTAAGTAGTGTATTGTTTAGCCTCCATGTGTTTGTATTTTTTACAGATCTTTTCCTGTAATTAATATCTAGTCTCATAGCATTGTTGTCAGAAAATATACTTGATAAAATTTCAATTTTCTTAAATTTACCAAGGCTTGATTTATGACCCAAGATATGATCTATCCTGGAAAATGTTCCATGAGCACTTGAGAAAAATGTATATTCTGTTGTTTTTGGATGGGATGTCCTATAAATATCAATTGAGTTCATCTTGCTTAATGTATCATTTAAAGCTTGTGTTTCCTTATTTATTTTCATTTTGGATGATCTGTCCATAGGTGAAAGTGGGGTGATAATGTCCCCTACTATGAATGTGTTACTGTCGATTTCTTCTTTTATGGCTGTTAGTATTTGCTTTATGTATTGAGGTGCTCCTATTTTGGGTGCATAAATATTTACAATCGTTATATCTTCTTCTTGGATCGATCCCTTGATCATTATGTAGTGTCCTTCTTTGTCTCTTGTAATAGTCTTTACTTTAAAGTTTATTTTTTCTGATATGAGAATTGCTACTCCAGCTTTCTTTTGATTTCCATTCACATGGAATATCTTTTTCCATCCCCTCACTTTCACTGTGTATGGTTCCCTAGGTCTGAAGTGGGTCTCTGGTAGACAGCATATATATGGGTCTTGTTTTTGTATCCATTCAGCCAGACTGTGTCTTTTGGTTGACAGATTTAATCCATTTACTTTTAAGGCATTTATTGATATGTATGTTCCTATTCCCATTTTCTAAATTGTTTTGGGTTTGTTATTGTCGGTCTTTTCCTTCTCTTGTGTGTCTTGCCTAGAGAAGGTCCTTTACCATCTGTTGTAAAGCTGGTTTTGTGATGTTGAACTCTCTCAGCTTTTGCTTGTCTTTAAAGGTTTTAATTTCTCCATCAAATCTGAATGAGATCCTTGATGGGCAGAGTGATCATGCTTGTAGGTTCTTCTCCTTCATCATTTTAAATATGTCCTTCCACTTCCTTCTGGCTTGCAGAGCTTCTGCTGGAAGATCAGCTGTTAACTTTATGGGGATTCCCATGTGTGTTATTTGTTGTTTTTCCCTTGCTGCTTTTAATATGTTTTCTTTGTATTTAATTTTTGATAGTTTGATTATTATATGTCTTGGCCTGTTTCTACTTGGATTTATCCTGTATGGAACTCTCTGTGCTTCCTGGGCTTGACTAAGTATTTCCTTTCCCATATTAGGGAAGTTTTCAACTATAATCTCTTCAAATATTTTCTCAGTCCCTTTCTTTTTCTCTTCTTCTTCCGGACTGCTATAATTCGAATGTTGTTGCATTTAATCTTGTCCCAGATGTCTCTGAGACTGTCCTCAGTTCTTTTCATTCTTTTCCCTTTATACTGCTCTGCAGTAGTTATTTCCACTATTTTATCTTCCAGGTCACTTATCCGTTTTTCTGCCTCAGTTATTGATCTCTTCTAGAGTATTTTTAATTTCATTTGCTGTGTTATTTGTCATTGTTTGTTTCCTCTTTTGTTCTTCTAGGTCTTTGTTAAATGTTTCTTGCATTTTCTCCATTCTATTTCCAAGATTTTGGATCAACTTCACTATCATTATTCTGAATGCTTTTTCAGGTAGACTGCCTATTTCCTCTTCATTTGTTAGGTCTGGTGTGTTTTTACCTTGCTCGTTCATCTGCTGTGTGTTTTTCTGTCTTCTCATTTTACTTATCTTACTGTGTTTAGGGTCTCCTTTTTGCAGGCTGCAGGTTTGTAGTTCCCGTTGTTTTTGGTGTCTGCCCCCAGTGGCTAAGGTTGGTTCAATGGGTTGTGTAGGCTTCCTGGTGGAGGCAACTAGTGCCTGTTTTCTGGTGGATGAGGCTGGATCTTTTGTTTCTGGTGAGCTTTGTCATGTCTGTGGCCTTATTATGATTTTAGGCAGCCTCTCTGCTAATGGATGGGGCTGTGTTCCTGTCTTCCTAGTTGTTTGGTATAGGGTCTCCAGCACTGTAGCTTGCAGGTCGTTGAGTGAAGCTGGGTCTTGGCGTTGAGAAGGAGATCTCTGGGTGATTTTTGTCATTTGATATTAGGTGGAGCTGGGAGGTCTCTTGTGGACCAGTGTCCTGAAGTTGGCACCGCTGTTTCTGTGCTCTCCTCTGCAGATCCAAAGTTTCCCCCTCCACCACCCACAGTCTCCACCCGCAATAGGGCTTCCTAATGTGTGGAAACCTTTCCTCCTTCACAGCTCCCTCCCACAGGTGCAGGTCCTGTCCCTATTGTTTGTTTTTCTTTTTTCTTTTGCCCTAGTCAGGTACGTGGGGAGTTTCTTGCCTTTTGGGAGGTCTGAGGTCTTCTGCCAGCGTTCAGTCGGTGTTCTATAGGAGCAGTTCCATGTGTAGATGTATTTCTGATGTATCTGTGGGGAGGAAGGTAATATCCGTGTCTTACTTTTCTGCCATCTTCCTCCTCCCCCCTAGGTACAATGATTGTGGCTGTAGGTAAGAGTCCTCAGTTCCTTGCCACATGGATCTCGCCTTAGGGCTGCTTGAGTGTCCTCATGACATAACAGCTGGCTTACTCCAGGATAGTGATCCGACCCGCCGTCCCCATGACTGTTGTGGCTTCGGCCACCAGGGCCCCTCCAGAGCTGGCAGCCTCAGTGAGGCCACCCTCCTCTCGGGCTCCGGGGCAGTTCCATGACGGAGGAGGGAAGAGACCCTGAGCTGGGAGTTCCAGCTCTGTGGAAACGTGGGCTCGTTCTGCCCCCTTCATCTTTTACCCTCCCCCCCCACTACAACTCTTCCATGTGGTAACCACTAGTTTGTTCTCTAGTAGTCTGTTTCTGTTTTGTTATATTTGTTCTTTTGTTTTTGTTTTTTTAGATACCACATACAAGTGAAAACATCTGGTATTTACCTTTCTCTGTCTGACATTTCACAAAGCATGAAAGTTGGTAGCTGTCATCACCACTGCACCAAGGAACAAAGCATGTGCACAGTGTCAGACAGTTGGGCCTGGGACAAACTGAAGGCTGGGTTCCCCTGGCTGCTGCTGCAGCTGGAGCTGTTACTGTTGGTCCTGCTTGCCCATTACTGCAGTGGCTGCTGGCAGGGACCTATTACTTTATAGTAATATGCCCCATACCTCTCCACTCTCTCTCACTAAGCTTAATAAGATCACCTCCAGAGGGGATGTAATTAAGTCTCTAAGCTTTCTTAGTTCTACTGGGCAAAGCAGTCTCCATGGGCCCTGTGTTCCTTTTCATTGGAATTTCAATTCTTTACTTCTGCAAAATGGACTTTTGTAGAGATGCTAAGTTGGGGGTTAGAGAGGGGGTGGAAATGGGTCATGGGGAGTGACTTTCTCTTGTCACATGGTGAGAGTCCATAAATGGTGGGTAGGAAACTATTTTTCTAGATTTTTGGAAACCCCTTTGCTGGATCTCTAATCTGGTCTAGCATATGAGCTCAGCTAGGGAGTCACAGACTAAAGAATAATACCAGTGGTTCCTCCTTAGAACTGAAATCTTATGTAAGCAATCCACAAGCATTCTTTAAGAATGTCCCACAACTCTTGCTAGCACTTCCTAAGATTCATTGGCAAAGTGCTCAGGGACCCTCAGACTCTTGCAAGTGTTCCACCTAGCATCCTTCAGAGTGTCCCATACTGAGTCTGCTAGCTCCTACCCAAAGTGTCATATGGAATCTTCAGGGTTTTTCTCCTCCAGAATGGCATTATGCTTGATCTTGATCAACCACAAGTTTGTCTAGAACTGAGCTGGAGAGAGCTGAGGCACCAGGAGCCAGACTCCTCACTACTCTATGAGTTTTCTAGAAATAGAATCTTTCCTCCAAATGCAACAGCATAGTTTCAAGTGTGCTCCTGATGGGGAAAAAAGTGTTACAAAAGAAAGACAATTATGGATTATTTCTGAGTTTGTAAATAGATGTGCACTGCAGGTGAGAGGAACAAAATGCCATTTTCTTCCTATCAGTTGTTTTCTAGGGTGAAGGGAAGGCTCACTGCCACAATGACTCTAATTACTTAATTTGACATAAGTACTTCCCTTTCTTCACTTATGTGGGAGCTAAGAGATGGGGCAGGTATAAGTACTTCCCTTTCTTCACTTGTATGGGAGCTAAGAGATGGGACAGGTAGGTTCTTTCCCAGATTGTTTGTAGAATTGGAAGAAGCACAACTAATTGTCTTTCTGCTCTCAACATATCAAATTGTGCCCTATCTCATACACATTAATTACACCTGTTTTTATATATTTTATCAATAATAGGACCCCACCCCCCTTGATTTTCACTACATTTACAGAGAAGTGACTGAATGATTGTCAATAGACATTTACCTGACCTTGCATAATCAAATGCATAACTATAAAATGGTTCCTTAAGGTTTAGTTTGTACTAGCTGGTAACTACTTCAGTTTAAATATGTTGTCTTTCCAATTGAAAATAGACAGTAATATAATTTAGAAAAATTTACTGATTGAAAGTAGCAAACCATATTTAAGACAAGATTCCTGACATAATTTTATATCACCACTCTTTAATTAATTAGTTGATTAATTAATTAATTACATGATTTAGTGAATAACTATTTTTACCATAAATTATGCAAAGGGCATGATAAACAGAGAACAGTGTGTAGAATTGTTTTCCAGAATACTATATCTAGCTAAGGATTCAAACAGAAAAAAAGGCATTTCCAAAATATGTGTTAGTTTATCTGGCTACTTATAACCCACCCCCCTCCCCATAGGACTAGGAGTGACAATATAGCCAAACAGTCAATTATTTAAAAACAGAACTATATTCAGTCTAGGTGGTTCAACTAAGATGAGACATGAAAACCTAGGAATTTTAGAGTAAATGTGTGCCTGGAGAAATAGCAAAATTTGGCCTGCTGAAAGAGAAGAATGAAGCTGATGGAGAGAGAATATTAGAGATGAGAAAAAAATATATATATAAATGCTATTTTTGTCTTTTCTTCCTCATGAGACTCAGCTGCTTTCTTGGGCTCTATATTTGGGTTCTGCTAACATACATGTATGTTCACAATTTAAGATGCCTGAAATTGGAATTTGTCTCCTAAATAATGGTGTCTTACAATAGCTGTTGACCAGGTAGCAGTATGAATGTAGTTCTCATGGTCTGGGCTTGTATGCACTTAGTCATTTCTATTCATATGGTTTTCATGGCATTTGAATTACATACATTTTGGTTGTGGCACATGAGTGAGGTGTTATTTAAAAGGATACACCATGATTATTTATGAAACAACTTTTTAGTGTGAAAAAAAAATGGAAACAGAGGAGTGAAACACAAATATGATACTGATGAAACAAATATTTTTTGATAGTGTAATGACAGCAATTTCATATTTTTCTACAAAATAATAACAAGGAAGAATATTATACACTAAGCAGTGTGACAGAGGCCAGATGTCCCTAGATGCCTTGGAAAATTCTTAAAATTTTTAGAGGAAGAGAGGCTGCTATGACATATTCATGTATCTGACAGAACTGTCTTTGAAGTCTCAAAAATGTTTTCTCAAAATTTCATGTTGTTTGAACAGAATTTTCTTAACTTGCAGACAGGTAATTTAATTAATTAAAAGTTATAGTGTTAGTTTAGTCAACTAGGAAATACTAACGAATACTCAATATTATTCAACATGACAAACGTAGTATTATTGCTAAGAGTAATTAAGAGATCAAGATTATAAGTATTGATTACACTGTAAGGCTCTGCTTAATAATAAATTCCACAAATAGATTGCCATCTTATTTAATTTTAAAGCACAGAATGAAATAATACACCCAAAATTTTATTATAAATAGATTTTTAAAAACTCAAAACTGTATTGATAATGCCTGAATTGATGTTGCACTGATTAAAGTTATTTTATCATAGAAGTCCAGGAGCTCTAACTATCCACCAGGTATGTTAATTGTTGATGCATTTTAGGGCATATATCTCATTAGTTCACAAATAAACCTGTCAAAATGTTAGTAATCTAGTTGTTATTAGTGTGGGCATGACTATATAACTGCAATAAAAAAACATGTTAACTAAAAAAAAAGGCTCTTTGAGAATCTAATCTCCTAGATTTTTTTGCAAAATCTTTCATTGGCACTTTCTAGAAAAAACTAAAAGAATTAGTGTCAAAGACTTGTCAAAAATATTCAGAACCAACAGTGGATCACACTTTCATAAATGTTGCATCACTGATGTTCTTGACCAAAACATAAAGGAAGGCAAGGAAGACAACATTGTTCAGAAATTATGTACCTCAATAAACTTGAGTGAAAGAATTATTCAGCTGAGTCAAACTTAGGTTGCAGGGAAATATAAGGAATGTTTTATCCAAATAATTTTGCTCATATCTTCATTTTTATGTTTGCACATTACTAAAATAAGATAAACACATATGGCTAACTATATCTGAAAACAGCTCTTTCATAAATTTAGAAAGAAACTTAATGTGAGAATAAAGCATTGTGTCTTGGTTTACTTTGAAGTTTCATTTTCTTTATTTTTTTAAAGTGAAGTATAATTGATTAAAAATATTGTGTTAGTTTCAGGTGTACAGAAGAGTGATTCAGTTATACATATATCTTTTTTTTTTTTTTTTTTGCGATACGTCGGCCTCTCACTGTTGTGGCCTCTCCCGTTGCGGAGCACAGGCTCCAGACGTGCAGGCTCAGCAGCCATGGCTCATGGGCCCAGCTGCTCTGCAGCATGTGAGATCTTCCTGGACCGGGGCATGAACCCGCATCCCCTGCATCGGTAGGCGGACTCTCAACCACTGCACCACTAGGGAAGCCCTTATATATCTATTCTTTATCAAATTATTTTTCCATTTATGTTGTTACATAATATTGAGCAGAATTCCCTCTGTTATACAGTAGGTACTTGTTGGTTATCCATTTTAAATGTAGCAGTGTGTACATGTCAATCTCAATCTACTTAACTATCCCCCCCCACTCTTCACCCAGGTAACCATAAGTTCTTCTCTAAGTCTGTGAGTCTGTTTCTCTTTTGTAAATAAGTTCATTTGTATCATTTTTTAGATTCTGCATATAAGTGATATCATATTTGTCTTTCACTGACTTACTTCATATTTTTCTGACTTACTTCACTCAGTATGACAATCTCTAGGTCCATCCATGTTGCTGCAAATGGCATAATTTCATACTTTTAAATGGCTGAGTAATATTCTATTGTACATATGTACCATATCTTCTTTATCCATTAATCTGTTGATGGATATTTGGGCTGCTTCCATGTCTTGACTAATTGTAAACTGTGCTGCTATGAATATTGGACTGTCTGTATCCTTTTAGACCATGCTTTTCTCTGGAGGTATGCCCAGGAGTGGGATTGCAGAATCATATGGTAGCTCTATTTTTAGTATTTTAAGGAACCCCCATACTGTTCTTCATAGTGGCTGTACAAATTTACGTTCCCACCAACAACGTAGTAGTGTCCCCTTCTCTCCACACCTTTTCTAGCATTGATTGTAGATTTTTCTGATGAAGGCCATTTTGACTGGTGTGAGATATCTCATTGTAGTTTTGATTTGCATTTCTCTAATAATTAGCAATGTTTGACATCTTTTCATGTGTCTCTTGAACATCTGTATATCTTCTTTGGAGAAATGTCTATTTAGGTCTTTCACCCATTTTTTTGTTGAGTTGTCTGTTTTTATGATATCAAGCTGCATGTGCTGTTTATAAATTTTGAAGACTAATCCCATTTTGGTTACATCATTTGCAAATATTTTCTCCCATTCTGTGTGCTGTCTTTTAGTTTTGTTTATGGCTACCTTTGTTGTGCAAAAGCTTTTGAGTTTAACTAGGTCCCATTTGTTTATTTTTGTTTTTGTTTCCATTACTCTGGGAGACAGATTGAAAAAGGTATTGCTGTAATTTATTTCAGAGAGTGTTCTTCCTTTGTTTTTCTCTAAGAGTTTTACAGTGTCTGGTCTTACATTTAGGTCTTTAATCCATTTTGAGTTTATTGTTATGTACGGTGTTAGGAAATGTCCTAACTTCATTTTTTTACCCGTAGCTCTCCAGTTTTCCCAGAACCATTTATTGAAGAGACAGTCGTTTCTTCACTGTATAGTCTTGCCTCCTTTGTCATAGATTAATTGACCATAGGTGCTTGGATTTGTCTCTGGGTTTTCTATCCTTTTCCATTGACTATATTTCCATTTTTGTGCCAATACCATACTGCTTGATGACTATAGCTTTGTAGTGTAGTTTGAACAGCTTTGTTTTTCTTTCTCAAGATTGCTTTGGCTATTTGGGGTCTTTTGTGTTTCCTTACAGATTTTAAGATTTTTTGCTCTAGTTCTGTGAAAAATGCCATCGGTAATTTGACAGGAATTGCATTGAATCTATAGATTGCCTTGGATAGTGTAGTAATTTGGACAATATTGATTCTTCCAGTCCAAGAACATGGTATATCATCCCATCTTTTTGTGTCATTTTTGATTACTTTCATCAGCATCTTATAGTTTTCAGAGTTCAGGCTTTTTGTCTCCTTAGGTAGGTTTATGAAACTGCTGGTTCTTTGAAAAAATAAACAAAATTCATAAACCTTTAACCTGACTCATCAAGAGAGAGCACTCAAATCAATAAAATTAGAAATGAAAAAGAAGTTACAACTGACACCATAGAAATACAAAGCATCGTAAGAGACTACTGCAAGCAACTATATGCCAATAAAATGCACAACCTGGAAGAAATGGGCAAATTCTTAGAGAGGTACAATCTCCCAAGACTGAACCAGGGAGAAAAAGAAAATGTGACCTGGCTAATCACAAGTACTGAAATTGAAACTGTGATTAACAAACTTCCAACAAACAAAAGTCCAGCGCCAGATGGCTTCACAGGTGAATTCTATCAAACATTTAGAGAAGAGGTAACACCTGTCCTTCTGAAAGTGTTCCAAAACTGTTCAGATGAAGGAAAACTCCCAAACTCATTCTATGAGGTCACTATCACCCTGGTACCAAAACCAAAGATGCCACACACACACACACAAATTACAGGCCAATATCACTGATGAACATAGATGTAAATATCCTCAAAAAAACACTACCAATCCTAATCCAACAGTACATTAAAAGGATCATACACCATGATCAAGTGGAATTTATGCTAAGGATGCAATGATTTTTCAATATCTGCAAATCAGTCAGTGTGACACACCACATCAATAAATTTAAGAATAAAATCATATGATCATCTCAACAGATGCAGAAAATGCTTTTGACAAATTCAATACCTATTTATGATAAAAAATTCTCAGAAAGTGGGCATAGAGGGAACATACCTCAACATAATAAAGTCCATATATGACAAACCTACTGCTAACATGATACTCAACAGTGTGAATAATACTGAGTATTCATTAGTATTTCCTAGTTGACTAAACTAACACTATCAATCACTTTTAATTAATTAAATTACCTGTCTCTGCAAGTTAAGAAAATTCTGTTCAAACAGCATGAAATTTTGGGAAAAACATTTTTGAGACTTCAAAGACAGTTCTGTGAGATGCATGAATATGTCATAGCAGTCTCTCTTCCTTTGAAAATTTTAAGACTTTTCCAAGGCATCTAGAGACATCTGACCTCTGTCACATTGCTTGGTGTATGATATTCTTCCTTGTTATTGTTTTGTAGAAAAATATGAAATTGCAATCATTACGCCATCAAAAAATATTTGTTTCACCAATGTCGTATCATCAGAAAGAATAACATACCTAAGAATAAACAATTTTCTTTCTTAATGACATAAATTTTAGAGAACTGCTGTACAATATTGTGCCTATAGTTTACAATATTGCATTGTACATTTAAAATTTATTAAGAAGCTAGAAGTCATGTTAAGTGCTTTTACCATAATAAAAATAAATAAATAAAAATCCTATAGTATTAAGATCATACACACACACACACACACACACACACACACACACACACACATACCTCTGTAATAAAGAGTGTGTCTTACAAACAATGGTGTCATAATCAAAGTAAGGCATTCATTTCTTTATATTAAACGTGGTGCTTTAAACCTGTGAACTAATTAGATGTATGCCCAAATACTCAAGGAAAACTTTTTGCTTACATCTTGGAATAAAATGATACATTTTCATGGCTAAAAAATATTTTTCAACATGAAGAAACTTATGTTTTAGTGGCCTGCATAGATCTTTTTAGTTTTAAAAGACTACTTCCTGTGATGGTAAAGTTATAGTTTATAATTACAGCATCTTTGGAAACTTTTATGGATATCTGGAGACAGTATTTAATAATTTGAAAATCTTAAAAGAATTAATGCTGTTTTCATTAAGGCCTTGCTTAATAACTGGAGTAATCAGACCACATGGAAAATCCAGAATATTATCATAAAGATAAAAATTATTATTATGAAATTAATATATCTAGATAAAAATATTATTGTATAGTATCATGAAATTTTTTTTCAGAAAAAGAAACTAAGTCCTTACTGACTATTTGTGCTAAAAGAGAACTAAATATTCTCTAAACTACTCAATACAGTATTTCACCTTCGTTTAGATGATGAACATAATGTACTGTTACAGTATGTCAAGAGGGAGACATGGGACGTCCCTGGTGGCGCAGTGGTTGAGAATCTGCCTGCCAATGCAGGGGACATGGGTCGAGCCCTGGTCTGGGAAGATCTCACATGCTGCGGAGCAACTAGGCCCGTGAGCCACAACTACTGAGTCTGCGCGTCTGGAGCCTGTGTTCCACAATAAGAGAGGCTGCAATAGTGAGAGGCCCGTGCACCGTGATGAAGAGTGGCCCCCACTTGCCGCAACTAGAGAAAGTCCTCACACAGAAACGGAGACCCAACACAGCCAAAAATAAATAAATAAATAAATAAATAAATATTAAAAAAAAAGGGGGGGCAGGCGACACGAAACCTTATACCCTAAGATAGCTTGGTTATGCTTCTGTATATATAGAACAATTGTCAGGTGATTTATAGCCTTCTAGTATTGACATTATTACTTGCATTAGAGAAAATAAAGCATACAGTAGTCTTTAATCTAATGGTTGAAGATATTTGCATGTTTTGTAACATATTTCAATATCATATTATAATTTTTTAGCAAGAATAAATGTCATAAATAATCAGAAGTTGTTTATTGACAATAATATTGTGCAATATATCTGATGTTGCAAGAGAATAGATTTTCAGTTAGTATTTAATTTTTTGCATGTTATTTTTGTTATTGAGAATGTAATAATACTCTTCACAGTAATGATAGTATTGAGTACTTTGCAAAAAAGAGTTAACACAGGCCTGAGAATGTTATTCTTAAAAAAGCCTGTTTGTTAGGTCTGCTCTTGATTGGCATCTGGGACCCAGATAAGAGTGGCTTGCTTTGCCTAAGTTGAAAATATAAACAACATGATTTTTGCTGAACACATGCTTTCCTTGTGGGACTCTGGAATTTTGGTAGGCAAGGGTCCTAGCCTGCAGAAAAATTATTAGTACTGAGTTTCTACTGAGCTTCTGGGTAAACAACAATTCTCACATGTTTTCGCAATTTGTGGTTGGAGGAATTGAACCTGTCCTTAGTTGTTCTACTGGGAGAGGAGTCTTAGAAACTTCCACCTGGTTCCCTACAAATAAATTTAGCCATGAATACAACTATAAGTTGTGGTCTGTGAGTCCCTGTACTGAATCCTAAATGTGCAGGGTGTTTTTCTGTATCCCTAACATAAGTACATATTATGTACCAAGCATTATCAGCACATTCTATTCATTCTGTTTAGTTCTCAAAAAACCTATAAGATTGTGTTATTAATTCTGCATCACAGATGAAGAAATAAACCTTAGAGAATAAATAATTTGCACAAGGTTGAACAGATAGCATTGAGCAAAAACAGAATTTGGACAAAATTCTTTTAATTCCAAAGTATATGTATTGGATAGCACAGATTACTAGAAAATAACATTAATAATAAAACCCATATAGAACCATATTTTGTTGGTGGTTGTTTGTTTGTTTAGTATGCCGTTGATTTGGAGTATGTGGTTGGCAGTGTGTGTTCCTTTTTTATGTTCTTCATTTTATTTTAGTCTCTTAACTCCCATGTGAAATAAAATAGACCTTTAATAGATAATTGACTAACTTATATCTAACAGATATCCAATGCAATAAGTCTGAGCATGGAGTATCAAAAGCTAAGGCCCCTGGCCTTAAAATAACTCACTAACCAAAACTAACCACAACTCCAGGCTACCTTTCTGCCTAACATTTACATTTTTGCCAATCAAATCCTTATGGCAGCTAGTGACTTACAAGTGGATTTGAATACCTATGAAAACACAAAATTGTAGCACTCATTACCTCTCCTTTTTTACCCACCAGTATTAATCTGGTCCACAAAACTGAGTCTTTCTTTGAACTTCACAGATTCATCCTGGTGTACCAGTTCTGTATAATACTCAGACCATTTCCCACATCTATATAATAACTGGAAGCATTGATATATATATCTGACATCCAGAAACTATTTCCTTGGATTCACAATATTTTTACAGATTGCTTAAGGCTTTTTACCAAGTTATTATTCTCTGAGACTTCTTATTGTTGGTAGTCACTCTTTAGATCAAGATCTAGTGCTACGTACTATTAATACCCTGCACTGTGTCTGAGCTTGTAGAGCAATGGGAATTTTGTGCCAAAAGCAAATGAAAATATGAAATAAAACAATCAGTGCTGATATTTAATATATATATGGCAGTAAATTGTATCTTTGACGTCATCTAGGAGAATGTGGTTTCTATTATACTGGAATGCAAGAGGCAGAGGGAAATTTAAGGGCTACATGAACATTGATTCCATTTTTTGTTTTTCTTTTTCTATTTTTAATTTGTTTTTGCCTGTTTTTCACCAGATAAGAGTATATGCTATGGATTCTAAGAACAAGGAAAGACAAATGTTTACAAAAACCTTTTGAAAAGAAACACAGAGACTTTTAGGGAAATCATAGAAAGTATATAAATATGGTCCTTGGATCCAATCTAAAAGCTGTGATACTGTATAGATCTTCTCAAAATGTAAAAGGGTAAATATCTAGCAGAAGATGTTAGCTAAGGAGCTGAGAGTGTGAGTTTATAATCAGGTTTGAATTACAAGATACTGTAATTAAAGAACATAGGGCAAAATCATCATAGATGGTTAAGCCTTATGGAGTTTTTAAACACACAGAGGAGAAGATCAGGATGGCAGAGTAGGAGGACATGAAGCTCATCTCTCCCCAAACACATCAAATATACATCTACATGCGGAGCAAACTTACTGAAAATAAACTAGAGACTGACAGACCCTTTTATAACAAAGACTATAAAGAAAGATTCACACAAAGTCAGGTATGAAGAGAAGAGATGCAATCACATTGAGACCCATGCTCCTGGAATGGACACAAAATAGGAGGGGAATATCACAATATTTGAGATTCTCCCTGGGGAGTGAGCAACTCAAACCACATATTGGACACCCCAGCCCTAGGGTCCAAAACTGAGAAGACAAATCCCATCACCTGGTTTGGAAACCAGTGGGATTTACAGGAGGGCTATAAATAACTTAGAATTCACTCATGAAGAGCATGCACATGTTTGTTCACTCCCAGAAGCAAGGCAGAGGGAGCATATTGAAAGTGCTTGGGTCTCTAGCCAGTTTTCCGTGATTGCCCCAGTGCACTCTGGCCTGTGCCCAGTGCCAGCTCCATCTCCTCTAGCTCTGACATAGCTCCCCACACTTGAAGGGGCATGAAGCTGGCTCAGACCCAGCACTGCATCTGAATGAAGCAGGGACAGCCACTGCTGGCATTCGTGGAGGCTGTGAATCAGGAGCTGTCTAGAGCTTTGACTGACATGTCAGGTCCATCTCAGCATGCACCTGACCCACAGTTAGCACCTGCTCTGGTGCTTCTTGCTCCTGCACTACTCCCCTCTGAGTCAAAGATGCCAATGCTGGGAGAGAGAAGAGTACACACTTACAGAGAAGGAAACCATCTCAGACCTGAACCCCACAGCTTCTGCTCCAATAACTTGAGGTCTGACCCCACCCCAATAGGGTGATGACAACAATTGAACAAAGGAGAAGCCCTGGCTTACATGTATCTCTGACCTAGCCCTCCATCTCCAGCCCCACCTCCCACCAAGGTGATAGCTGCCAGCACACCCTAGGGGGAAGATGTGACCCATACTCTTTTCAGATCCCGCTCTCCCATCAAAGTCACTAGGCACATGCAGACTGCATAGGGACACTCCTATATAAGGACAATCTTCCAAGACTGGGATAGGTAACTCTCTCACTCAATTTAATAGAGACAGAGAAAGTTAAACAAAATGAGAAGACAGAGACATTTATTTCAAACAAAAGAACAAGAAAAATCAAACCTGAAAAAAATGACCAATAAAACAGATAATTTACCAGATAAAGAGTACAACCCATTGTTAATAAGAATGTTAACTGAACTTGTGAAAAGAATAGATGAACACAGGGAGAATTTTAACAAAGAACTAGAGAATATAAAAAGAACCAGCCAGAGCTGAAAAATATAATAACTAAAATGAAAAGGTAGAAGGAGTAAATAGTAGACTAGGTGATACAGAAGAATTCATAAGTGATCTGGAACACAGAATAATGGAAACCACCCAAATCAGAACAGCATAAACAAGAACAAATTAAATAAAGATGAGAAGAGTTTAAGGAACCTGTTGGACAATATCAAGTGCACTAACATTCATGTTATATTTGTCCCAGAGGAGAAGAGAAGGAGACAGGGATAGAAAATGTATTTAATAAAATTATGGCTGAAAATTTACTGAACATGAAGAAGAAGACAGATATTCAGGTACAGGAAACACAGAGATTCCTAAGCAATATAAACTCAGAGAGACCCACACCAAGACCTATCATAATTAACATGGCAAGAATTAAAGATAAAGAGAAAATTCTAAAGGCAATAGGAGAAAAACAAAGAGTCACATACAAGGAAACCCCCATAAGGCTGATTTTTCTGTAGAAAATTTGCAACACAGAAAGCAATGTCATGATATGTTTAAAGTGCTGAAAAAGAAAAACCAACAATCTAAGATACTCTATAGGAAGATTATCATTCAGAATTTTAAAAAGAAATAAAGAACTCAGAAAACAAAGAAATAAAAGAGCTCATCAATATGAAACTGACCCTAAAAGAAGTGTTAATGGGTCTACTCTAAGTGGAAAAAGCTAAAACAAGACATAATAATTTATAGAAAAGGAAAAAGCCCATGGTAAAGACAAATATATAGTAAAGCCTGTGGATTAACCACTTAAATAAGGTACTATAAAGATTAAAAGACAAAAACTGTAAAATCAACAATAAATACAATAAACAGTTAAGGGATAAACATGAAGATGTAAAATATGACATCAAAAACATAAAACCTGGGGGAAAGGAGTAAAAACAAATGTAGATCTTTTAGAATGTATTTGAATTTAAATGACTACCAGTTTATAACAAGTAGGTATAGTTATAGTTATAGGTTAACACATATGAACCCAACAAACCAAGAGCCTAAAATAGATGCACAAAAAGTAGAGAGAAAGGAACACAAGCATAACACTAAAAAAATCTTCAAACAACCAAGGAAGAAACTAACAGAAGAAGAAAAGAACAGAGAACTACAAAAAGAATCAGAAAATAAGTAACAAAATGACAATAACAACATACTTATCAAAAATCACTTTAAATGTCAACAGACTAAATGCTCCAATCAAAAGACAAAAGGTAGCTGATTATATTAAAAAGATTCATCGAGATTCTGCTTACAAGAGACTCACTTCAGAGCTAAAGAAACACACAGACTGAAGTAAGGGGATGGAAAAATACATTTCACGCAAATGGAAATGAAAAGAAAGCTGGGGAAGGAATACTTAGACAAGACAAAGTAGAATTTAAAATAAAGTCTATAACAAAAGACAAAGAAGGACATTACATTATGGTATAGAAATTGATGGTAGAAGAATATATAACATTTGCTAACATATACACACCTAATATAATAATATCTAAAATATAAAGCATATCTTAACAGACATAAAAGGAGAAATAGACAATAATACAAAAGAGTAGAGGACATTAACAGCCCACTCACATTAGCTCATCCAGGCAGAAAATCAATGAGGAAACAGTGGTCTTAAATGATACATTAGATCAGTTGGACTTAATAGATATCTAATAGGTCATCCCATCATGTATCAGCAATATACACATTCATTTCAAGTGCATATGGAATGTTCTCCAAGACAAATTACAAGCTAGGCCACAAAACAAGCCTCAACAAACTTAACAGGATAGAATTACAGCAAGCATTTTTTTCCCAAACATACACTATGTGACTAGAAATCAATTACAGGAAAATAAATGGGACTAACACAAAAATGTGGAGAATAAACAACATGCTACTATATGACAAATGGGTGAATGAAGAAATCAAAAAGAAAACAACAACAACAAAAATACCTGAGAAAAATGAAACTTTCTAAAATCTCTGGGAAGCAGTAAAAGGAGTTCTAAGAGGAAAGTCTATAGTAATACATGCCTACCTCAGAAAAGAAGAAAAATCTCAAAGAAGAGCAAACAAAGCCCAAAGTCAGCAGAAGGAAATAAATAACAAAGATCAGAGAGGAAATAAATAAAATAAAGACCAAAAAACAAAAGAGAAAAGATTAATGAAGAAAAGAGCTATATTTTAAGGATGAGTAAAATTGATAAGCTTTTAGCAAAGCTCATTAAAAAAGAGAGAGAGAGATAGGAACTAAATAAACAACAAGAAAAAAGAGGGGAGAGCTTCAAGATGGTAGAGGAGTAAGACATGGAGATCACCTTCTTCCCCACAAATACATCAAAAATACATCTACATGTGGAACAACTCCTACAGAACACATACTGAACAATGGCAGAAGACCTCATACTTCCAAAAAGGCAAGAAATTCTCCATGTAACTGGGTAGGATAAAAGAAAAAACAAAAAATAATAAAGAAACAAAGGAATTAGAAAAAGACCTGTGTCTCTGGGAGGGAGTTGTGAAGGAGGAAATGTTTCCATACACTAGGAAACCCCTTCACTGGTGGACACAGGAGGGAGATTCAGAGCTCCAGAAGAGAGGGCAGCAACAGGGGTGCAGAGGGAAAGTGGAGAGAATCCCTCACAGAGGATCAGTGCTGACCAGCACTCACCAGCCTGAGAAGCCAGTTGGCTCACCCACTAGGGTGAGTGGGGGCTGGCTGCTGAGGCTCAGGCTGCAGAGGTCGGACCCCAGAGAGAGGACTGGGGTTGGCAGCATGAAGTCAGCCTGAGGGGCCTAGTATGCCACAGCTAGCTGGGAGAGAGTCTGGGAAAAAGCACAAGATGGAGGCAAGAATCCATTGTTGTGTGCTGCACAAGGAGAGGGGTGAGCCCTCCTTAACAGCTTAGAGCTGGTCACTGCCTACATGAGCTCCAGAGGTGGACCCAAACCGTGTTGTTATCTCTGACCCCAGAGGTGGGTGACAGCTGTCACCACTGCCACCAAGGGTCCTATGAGCAAGCACAAGTCACTGCCCTCACCTTCCCAGGAGCCTGTGCAGCCTAACACTGCCAAGGGTCCTGTGATCCAAAGCCAGCTTCCCCAGGAGAACACACAGTACACCTCAGGCTGTAGCAACTTCCTGCCAACCTCTGCCACTGAAGGAACTCCCTGCACATACAAGTTATGACTGCTGTATCCCTCTCTCCCTCACTTGAGAGAGCAAGTGAGCCCAAATTACTGATGCATTCACCCACTCTTCCCTGGGCAGGGAATAGATGCCTGAGGGTAGCCAACAGGCAGAGGCAGGGCCAAAACCAAAGCTGAACTCCAGGGGCAGTGTGACCAAAGGAAAATCTCTCTGTGCAGCCACAAGATCAGCAGATTAAACCCCTGCAATTTGCTTGGTAAAGCCTGCATCTGTGAAATATATGAATAGACAACAAGTATTTCCACAATCAAGGCTGTGGACTTTGGGGGTAACTGTGGACTTTGGAGGCAAGTACACACAGGAGTAAGGCCAGATCAGACTCTGAGCTGGCTCCACAGTGCTGACAGGTCTAGAGACCTACATAGAAGTACTGGAGGACTTCCTGGGTAGGCAGGGAATAGCAGTGGCTCATTGCGGGGGCAAGGACACTGAGAGCCGAGGCTACAGGAAAATACAATTACTATCACTACTATATATACTTTTTTTTCCATTTTGTTCTATTGTTGTTTGTTTTTCTTATTCTTTTAATTTACATTTTTTAATTTACTTTTTTCCTTTATTTTTTATGTTTTCAATTTTAATACATTTTTATCTTATTTTTTTCCTATTTCTACTGTACTGTTTTGTTATATTGTGTCTTTTCCTTGTTTTTTCCTTTCTTTTTGCTTTATTTTAGTCTTATTTTTAACTATACTTCATCTTTTTCTATGTTTACTTCTTTGTTGCTTTGTATTTTTTCCTTTCATTTTCGTCTGTTTTTTGTTTTTACTTTTTTTCTTTTTGGATCGTTTTTCTGTGTTTGTCTTGTTTTCTTCACCTTTTTTTAGTTTGCTCTCTGTGTTTGATTTGTTTTTGAACTTTTGTTTTTATTATATTAGTTTTTAGTATTTGTTTTCATTATTGGCTTTGATTATTGGTTTTGTTGCTCACTTCTGTTTTGCTTTCTCTTTTATTTTTTTTTTCCTTTTATGAGTGTATGTGTGTTTCTCTGTGTGTTTTTATCTGTTCAGTTTAGCTCTTACCATTTGTCTCGGGGTTTTGTTTGTCTGTTTTTTATTTCTTTTTTTTTTTTTCCCTATTCTACTACATGCTGCAGCTTTTGAGGTATTGGTGCTCTTGTCAGGGGTTGGGCCTGAGACTCCAAGGTGGGAGAGCCAAGTACAAGACATTGGACAACCAGAAAACTCCTGGCTACATGGAATCTTAATCAATGAGAGCTCTCCCAGCTCTCCTTCTACAGTATTTTTAATTTCAGTTATTGTGTTGTTCATTACCCTTTGTTTGCTCTTTTCTAGGTCCTTGTTAGATGTTTCTTTATTTTCTCCATTCTATTTCTGAAATTTTGGAACATATTTACTATCATTACTCTTAATTATTTTTCAGGTAGATTTCTTATTTCCTCTTCATTCATTTGGCCTTGTGGGTTTTTACCTCGCTCCTTCATCTGTTGCATATTTCTCTGTCTTCTCACATAAGACAAATGCTAACAGCTATAAAAGGGGAAATTGACAGTAACACAATAACAGCAGGGGAAATTAACACCTCACTTATGCCAATGGACAGAACAGCCAGACAGAAAATTAAGAAGGAAACACAAGTTTTAAATGACACAATAGACTAGATAGAGTTAATTGATATTTATAGGACATTCCAACTGAAAACAGCAGGTTACATTTTCTTCTCAAGTGCACATGGAACATTCTTCAGGATAGATCACATATGAGGTCACAAATCAAGCCTCAGTAAATTTAAGAAAATTGAAATTATATCAAGCATATTTTCCTACCACAATGCTGTGAGATTGCAAATCAATTTCAGGAAAAACCCTTAAAAACCACAGTCAGATGGAGGCTAAACAACACGCTACTAAATAACCAAGAGATCACTGAAGAAATCAAAGAGGAAATCAAAAAATACTTAGAGAAAAATGACAACAAAAACAAGATGACCCAAAACCTATGAGATGCAGAAAATGCAGTTCTAAGAGGGAAGCATATACCAATATAATCATACCTCAAGAAACAAGAAACATCGCAAATAAACAATCTAACCTTAATCTAAAGGAACTAGGGAAAGAAGAACAAAGAAAACCCAAAGTTAGTAGAAGGCAAGAAATCATAAAGATCAGAGCAGAAATAAATGAAATAGAAATGAAGAAAACAATAGAAATATCAATGAAACCGAAAGCTGGTTCTTTGAAAAGATAAACAAATTTGATAAAACTTTAGCCAGACTCATCAAGAAAAAGAAGGAAAGGGCTCAAATCAATAAAGTTAAAAGGAAAAAGGAGAAGTTACAATGGACACCACAGAAATACAAAGCATCATAAGAGACTATAACAAGGAACTATATGCCAATAAAATGGACAAGCTAAAAGAAATGGACAATTCATAGAAAAGTATAACCTTCAAAGACTGAACCGGGAAGAAATAGAAAATATGAGCAGATCAATCACAAGTAACGAAATTGAAACTGAAATTAAAAGTCTTCCAACAAACAAAGGTCCAGGACCTGATACCTTCACAGGTGAATTCTATCAAACATTTAGAGAAGAGTTAACACCCATACTTCTCATACTGTTCCAAAAACCTGCAGAGGAAGGAACACACCCAAGATCATTCTATGAGGCCACCATCACCTTGATACAAAAACCAAAGATATTACAAAAAAAGAAAATTAGAAACCAATATCACTGATGAATATATATGCAAAAATCCTGAACAAAATTCTAGCAAACAGAATCCAACAACACATTAAAATATTATACACCATAACCAAGTGGGATTTATCCCAGGGATGCAAAGATTCTTTACTATATGCAAATCAATCAGTGTGATATACCATATTAAAAAATTGAAGAATAAAAACTATATGATCATCTCAATAAATGCAAAACAAAAACAAAAAAAACTTTTGAAAACATTCAACACCAATTTATGATAAAAATCTCTCTAGAAAGTGGGCATAGAGGGAACCTACCTCAACATACTAAAGACCATGTACAACAAACCCACAGCAAACATCATTCTCAATGGTGAAAAACTGAAAGCATTTCCTCTAAGACCAGGTCAAGGTAAGGATGTTCACTCTTGCCACTATTATTCAACATAGTTTTGGAAGTCCTATCCATGGCAATCAGAGAAGAAACATAAATAAAAGGAAAACAAATTGGAAAAGAATTAAAACTGTCACTGTTTGCAGATGACATGATACTATACATAGAAAACCCTAAAGATGCACCAGAAAACTACTAGAGCTAATCAATGAATTTGGCAAAGTTGTGGGATACAAAATTAATGCAGGGAAATCTCTTGCATTCCTATACACTAAAAAACAAAAAGAATAAAATATCTAGGAATAAACCCACCTAAGGAGGTAAAAGAACTGCACTCAAAAATCTATCAGACAATGATGAAAAAAATCAAAGAAGACACAAACAGAGGGAGAGATATACCATGTTCTTGTATTGGAAGGATCAATACTGTGAAAATGACTATAGTACCCAAAGCAATCTACAGATTCAATGCAACCCATATCAAATTACCAATGGCAGTTTTACAGAACTAGAACAAAAAAATCTTAAAATTTGTGTGGAGACACAAAAGACCCTGAATAGCCAAAGCAATCTTGAGAAAAAGAAAAAAACAAAACAAAACAAAAAACAATGGAGGAGTCAGACTCCCTGACGTCAGATTATACTACAAAGTTACAGTAATCAATACAGTATGGTACTGCCACAAAAACAGAAATATAGATCAACCCATGTACCATTAGTCAACTAATCTATGACAAAGGAGGCAAGGATATACAATGGAGAAAAAAACAGTCTCTTCAATGTGTGGTGCTGGGAAAACTGGATAGCTACATTTAAAAGAATGAAATTACAACACTCTAAGACCATAAACAAAAGTAAACTCAAAATGGATTAAAGACCTAAATGTAAGACCAGACAGTATAAAACTCTTAGAGGGAAACATAGGAAGAATGCTCCTGGACATAAATCACCACAATATCTTTTTTGACCCACCTCCTAGAGTAATGGAAATAAAAACAAAAATAAACAAATGGGACCTAATGAAACTGAAAAGCTTTTGCCCAGCAAAGTAAACTATAAGCAAGAGGAAAAGACAACACTCTGAATGGGAGAGAATATTTGCAAATGAATCAACGGACAAAGGATTAATCTCCAAAATATACAAACAGCTCATGCAGCTCAATATCAAAAAAACAGACAACCCAATCAAAAAATGGGCAGAAGACCTAAACAGACAGTTCTCCAAAGAAGACATACAGGTGACCAAGAGGCACATGAAAAGATGCACAACATCACTAATTATTAGAGAAGTTCAATTCAAAACTAAAATGAGGTATCACCTCACACCAGTTAGAATGGACATCATCAAAAAATCTACAAACATTAAATGCTGGAGTGGGTGTGTAGAAAAAGGAACCCTCTTGCACTGTTTTTGGTAATGCAAATTGCTAAAGCCACTTTGGAGAACAGTACGGAGGTTCCTTAAACAACTAAAAATAGAATTACCATATGACTGAGCAATCCATTACTGGGCATATACCCTGAGAAAACCATTATTTAAAGACACATGCACCCCCATGTTCATTGCAGCATTATTTACAATAGCCAGGTCATGGAAGCAACATAAATGTCGATCAACAGATGAATGGATAAAGATGTGGGTCATGTATACAGTGTAATATTACTCAGCCAGAAAAGGAATGAAATTGGGTCATTTGCAGAGACATGGTTGGACCTAGAAACTGTCATACAGAGTGAAGTAAGTCAGAAAGAGAAACAAGTATTGTATATTAACAAACATTTGTGGAATCTAGAAAAATGGTACAGATGAACCTGTTTGCAAGGTAGAAATAGAGGCACAGACGTAGAGATCAAATGTGTGAACACCAAGGGGGGAATGCGGATGTGGGATGAATTGGGAGATTGGGACTGACACATATACACTAATATGTATAAAATAGATAAATAATGACAACCAGCTGAATAGCACAGGGAACTCTGCTTCACTTTGTTTTAAAGCAGAAACTAGCACAACATTGTAAAAAAAAAACAAAACAAAACAAAAGAAAGAAAGAAAAAAGAAATGAAAGAGGTAAAATTCCAACCAATATATCAGAAATACGAGAATACTATGACATAAAAATGCCAACAAATGAGGCAACGTAGAAGAATTGGATAAATCTCTAGAAACATATAATCTTTCAAGAATGAATCAGGAAGAAATAGCCAATGTGAACAGAACAATCACTAGTAGTGAAATTAAATTTGTCATAAAAAAAAGTCCCAGCAAACAAAAGTTCAATACTGGATGTGTTCACAGAGGAATTTTACCAAACACACCAAGAAGAGTTAATACCTGTACTTCTCAAACTATTTCAAAAAATTGAAGAGGAGCGAAGACTCCCAAATTCATTCTACAAGGCCAAAATTACCCTGATACTAAAACCAGACAATGACTGTCCAAAAAATAAAAATTACAGACCAATATCACTGATGGAAAATTTGCAAAAATGCTCAAGAAAATACTAACAAACCAAGTTCAACAATATATTAAAAGGATCAAGCACCATGATCATGTGGTATTTATTTCAGGGTCACAAGAATGGTTCAACATCTGTAAATCAATCAATGTGACACACTATTTTAGAAAAAATGGATAAAAATCACATAACCATCTCAATAGATGCATTAAAAGCTTTTTATAAAATTCAACATCTATTCATGATGAAAAGTCTCATCAAAATGGATATAGAAGGAATATATCTCACCAAAATAAATGGCTTCTCTGACAAACCACAGCTAACATCATACTCAATGGTCAAAAGCTGAAAGATTTTCCTCCAAAATCAGGAATAAGACAAGGATGCTCACTCCTGCCACTTCTGTTTAATACACTATTGGAAGTTCTAGCTGCAGCAATCAGCCAAGAAAAAATAAATAAAATGCATCCAAATTGGAAAGCAAGTAATAAAAGTCACTATTTGCAGATGACATGACTCTTAATACAAAAAAAATCCTAAAGTCTCCACCAAAAAACTATTAGAACAAATAAATGAATTTAATAAAGTTGCAGGATATAAGACAATATACAGAAATCTGTTGCTCTTCTATACACTAACAATGAACTACCAGAAAGAGAAATCATGAAATAATCCCATTTAAAATCACATCAAAAAGAGTAAAAATACATAGGAATAAAGTTAATCAAGGAGGTGAAAGACCTATACTCTGAAAACTATGAAACACTGATGAAAGAAATTGAGTATGATACAAAGAAATAGAAAGATGTCCTGTTTTCATGGATTAGAAGAATTAATATTGTTAAAATGTCCACACTACCCAAAACAATCTACAGATTAATACAATTCCTATCAAAATACCCATGGTATTTTTCACAGAACTAGAACAAATAATCCTAAAATTAATGCAGAAACACAAAAGACCCTGAATTGCCAAAGCAAACTTTGGAGCTGAAGGTATTGCACTCCCTAACTTCAGACTATACTATCAATACAAAGCTACAGTAATTAAAACAGTATGGTACTGGCACAAAAATGAACACATTGATCAGTGGAACAGAAGAGAGGGCCCAGAAATAAAGCCACACATGTATGGTCAATTAATCTACAACAAACTAGGCAAGGATATACAATGGGGAAAAGATAGTCTCTTCAATAATTGGTGTTGGGAAAACTGGTGAACTACATGTAAACTAATTAAATTAGAACATTTTCTCACAGTATACACAAAAATAAAATCAAAATGTTTTAAAGATCTGAAACCATAAAACTCATAGAATAAAAGACAGGCAGAACAATCTTTTTTTTTTTAATTTATTTATTTATAGCTGTGTTGGGTCTTTGTTTCTGTGTGAGGACTTTCTCTAGCTGTGGCAAGTGGTGACCACTCTTCATCACGGTGCACAGGCCTCTCACTATCGCGGCCTCTCCTGTTGTGGAGCACAGGCTCCAGATGCGCCAGCTCAGTAATTGTGGCTCACAGGCCTAGTTGCTCCATGGCATGTGGAATCTTCCTAGACCAGGGCTCGAATCTGTGCCCCCTGCATTGGCAGGCAGATTCTCAACCACTGCACCACCAGGGAGGTCCCAGAAAAATCTTTGTTACAAATCATAGCAATATATTTATGGAGCTGTCTTCTCAGGCAAAGGGGAAAAAAGGCTAAAATGAACAACTGGAACCTAATTACACTTAAAACCTTTGCACAGCAAAGGAAACTGTATTCAAAATTAAAAAAAAAAAAAAAAAAAAAGAAAGGAAACCAAAACCGAAAAACAAACAAAAACCTTACTGAATGGGTATTTGCAAACTGCTCAATATACAGGGTTAATATCAAAAATATACAAAGAACTCATGCAACTTAACATCAAAAACATCAAAAACAGATTAAAAAATGGGAAGAAGAACTGAGTAGATATTTTTCCAAAGAAGACATACAGATGGATAGCAGGCACATGAAAGGATGCTCAACATTGTTAATCATCAGAGAAATGCAAATCAAAACCAAAATGAGATATGACCTCACACCTGTCAGAATGGCTATCATCAAAATGACTACAAATAAGAAATGTCAGCAAGGATATGGAGAAAAAGGAACGCTAGTACACTGTTGGTGGGAAGAAAATTGGTGCAGCCACTGTGGAAAACAGTATGAAGTTTCCTGTAAAAACTAAAAATAGAGCTACCATGTGATCTAGCAATTCCAATCCTGGTTATATATCTGAAGAAATCAAAAACTCTAATTTGAAAGATTGCATGCACCCCAATGTTCATAGGAACAGCCAATATACAGAAACAACATGTGTCCATCACAAGATGAATGGATAAAAATATGTGACTATCTATCTACCATCATCTATCTATACATACACACACACACACACACACACACACACACACTGGAATATTATTCAGCCATAAAAAAAATGAAATGAAATCTTGCCATTTGCAACAACATGGATGGACCTAGAGGGTATTATTCTTAGTGAAATAAGTCAGACAGTGAAAGACAAATATTGTGTGTTATCACTTATATGTGAAATCTAGTTACAAAACAAATGAATAAATGTAATAAAACAAAAACAGACTCACAGATATAGAGAACAAACTAGTGGTTACCAGTGGAGAGAGGGAACAGGGAAGTGGCAAGATCAGGTCAGGGGATTAAGAGATACAAACTACTATGTATAAAATAAATAAGTTACAGGATATATTGTATGGCATGGAATATTGCAATATAGCCAATATTTTATAATTACTTTACAAGGAGTATAATCTATAAAAATATTGAAACACTATGTTATACACCTGAAATTAACATTAGTATAAAATAACTGCTTGAATTTGAAAAAAATTAAAAGAAACACACTGAAAACAAAAACAAAACAAAAAAAAATCATACATAGGGTGAGGGAAGCAGACATAATGAAAAGATAAAAGTTATGTTTGAAATTTTACAAGGATATTAATTACTTGAGTTTTGCTTTGCAGGAATATCAGGCCTTAACTAGCTTAAGAAGAGTGAAATTGATTGAGTGAGATAAGGGAGAACAACAACAAACAGGACATAGAGATGGAAATTAACATGGAGGAGATAATCTTAGATTAAGAAATCACACCTTGCAAGTAGAGAAAAAAGAATAAGTGGGATACAAAAGGTCAGTGTTCTAAGGTTAAGTGAGGACTCTTCTAATTTCTAAAATTAATTTTCCATTCTCATGTTAATTTTGGCAGGAAACCTCGGATGTAGGTGGATCTATTGTTAACTTAATTTTCAGGTTCTAAACAATAATAAAATATTTTGGTTTTGAGTAGCTAGTACATTCCAGGAACTATGCTAATTTCTTTTTGCAAATCCAGGTAGATAATATTTCTATTCCATCATATATGATTTAAAATTTAGACTTGGATACATTGAGTAACTTACACAAATTCAAATAGTAAATATTGAAACCAGGATACACATTCAAGGCTGTCTAATTCCAGCATTCTAGTTTTTAGCTATTTGGCAATGTTGTTTTTATCTCTGAAATACAGAAATTAACTTACTATCCAAATTTTCACTGTTCCATTGTGACTGTAACCTAGGAAATGACTTTATACTTAGAATTCTGAATCCCTAATTTCACTAGATCATAATGACAGATTTTTTATGCTCTTTTAAAAATTATTTTGATTATATTTTTAACTAGAAATGTCATCTGTCTAAAGCAGTGGCCTTTAATATTGGTTTAAACATCAATGCATACTTTGAGATCATAAACTCACATGTTTAATTATTCAAGCCTTCTGAAAATAGTCTAAAGATTAATAGTAACACCATAATTAAATTTTTATCTTCAAAGATTGATTTTGAGAATAGCTCTTATTTAACTTGTCTTTGAAAAGTGTCTTAAGATAGGGAGTTCATCAGTTTCTGATATTTTAATTTCAATCATTTAAGAACTATCGTACTTTTATTGATAGATCAAGGCATATTAATATAAACACTAAGGGGTGCTTATCCTATGTGTGACTGAATAAATTACATGATGAAAAATCTCTTAAAAATACTATGATAATCTATAGAGCCTACTTCTTTCATACTTAGCCAATGTTGTGTATTATTCACTAAAAGGGTCCCTGGTGATTTAAATACATTGCAAAAGAACAGAATATTAGAAAAGAAATGGATATGCATTGTATTATGTACAACTAAAAGAAAGAACTTTGATATATTTAACTTATAAGAAATCTATTAAAATCACATTTTCCTGATAACCCATTATCCCTATTCTATGTATTTAAGAGAAAACATTTTACATATTTCCATGAATATAATTTTAAAAACTATTAGATATTTTAGTGAATCATCAAAATCTACATAAAATATAAAAAATATATTCATTCATAGATTTCCTAGTCATATTCATTTAAACATACTTAAAAAGGAAATATGAGTAATTTCAAATGGAGCTAAAATGATAGATTTTGAAACTAGAGAAGTAATTAATTTACATGCAATCATATTGTTTCTCTAGATGTTACTTTTATGTAAAGAGGAACTGAAATTCAGAATAATTTGAATTTGTGTTTATTAAAAGAAATAAACTCATCTTGTGAGTCTAGTTCTTTGTCCAAATTTGTGATATGAATGTGTCATTTCTACATAGCAGTTTCTTTTTTAAAATAGGAGCATAGTTGATTTACAATGTTGTGTTAATTTCAGGTGTACAGCAGAGTGATTCAGTCATATATACATATATTCTTTTTCAGATTATTTTCCATTACAGTTTATTACAAAATATAGAATATAGTTCCCTGTACTATACAGTAAGTCCTTGTTGTTTATTTATTTTATATATAGCAGTGTGTATCTGTTAATCCCCAACTCCTAATTTATTCCTTCCCTCCTTTCCCCTTTAATAACCATAACTTTGTATCATTTTTTAAAATTCCACATAGAAGTGATATCACATGATATTTGTCTTTCTCTGATTTACTTCACTTAGTATGATAATCTCTAGGTCAAAACATAGCTTTTTATTTTATTTTTCTGTCATTTTTTTTTTTTTGCTAGTAAATTTGTTAAGACACTTCTCAAAACATTCTTTTTTATTTATTTATTTTTATTGAAATATGGTTGATTTACAATGTTGTGCCAATCTCTGCAGTACAGCAAAATGACTCAATTTTACACATATATACATTATTTTTTTAATATTCTTTTCCATTATGGTTTCTCCCAGGATATTGGGTATAGTTCCCTGTGTTATATAGTACGACCTTGTTATTTATCCATTCTAAATGTAATAGTTTGCATCTACCAACCTCAAATTCCCAGTCTATCCCTCTCCCTTCCCCCTTGGCAACCACAAGTCTGATTTCTATATCTGTGAGTCTGCTTCTGTTTTGTAGATAGTTTCATTTGTGCCACATTTTAAATTCCACATATAAGTGATATCACACAGTGATATTATATGGTATTTGTCTTTCTCTGTCTAACATATTTCACTTAGTATGATAATCTCTAGTTGAATCTATGTTGCTGCAAATGGCAATATTTTTGTTCTTTTTTGTTCTTTTTATGGCTGAGTAGTATTCCATTGTATATATGCACCACATCTTCATTACCCATGCATCTATTGATGGACACTTATGTTGTTTCCATGTTTGAGTTATCATGAATAGTGCTGCTGTGAACTCAAAACTTTCTTTGTGGTGGTTTTGTTATTGTCTGTTGGTCTATTTGCTTGCCTAGTATGTAAACATATAGTACTGTGGTTTGAAGAATGCCAGCATTATTTTTTTACATTGCCCTGGTTATTTACATGGTTTTTCAAGGGCTATATTGTTATCACACGTAGCTTATTAATGGAATTGAAAGGAATTTTTAAATGTTTACTTTACACTTACACATAGAAATAAATGATATTTTCTTATTTTCAAAGAAATAATACTCATTATAAAACATTAAAAATATAAGAAATTATCTTCAAACTTGTCTTAGGCAAAACTCATTTGAATACTGAAAATAAGTGTACCAATTTAAAATTGTGCTTTCCACTGTAAAAAGGATTTTGTAAAAAAGACTTTTGTTTACACATTAAATAATTAAAAGAAAAAAAAATTATGTATTTTGAGAAATTTTCCTAACTAATAATATGCTAAATTGTCTATGTCTAAAAAAGAAGAGATATTTAAGGCACAGCTAAATCTAAGAGTCTAACCAAAATGAGTTATATTATGTCATAACGAGATACAACCATGAAGTTCTCAATTTGGTCTAGATTAATTGAACAATTGAACGTGTTTTGTTAATAAGAAGAAATTTGGGAAAAACAGAAAAAAGTATAAATATCAATTAGAAAGTCACTCATATGACAACAAATATTTTCATTTCCCTGGGCTACAAATCAACACCACACACACACACACACACACACACACACACACACACACACACACCTTTTTATAGTATACATATCATATTTTTTACTTGGCCATTTTCCAAGTTAATAAACAGAAATTCATACCAAGGTTGGCAAACTACAACCTGTGAGCTAGGATGGTTTTTACGCTTTTAAAGGATTTTAAAATCAGCCAAACCAAACCAAACCTGTTCTCAGCTAATCCAAACATAATCAATATCCAATCAATTCTTTAGCCATTAAAATTTGTCCATCTTCTAAAATATTCTGTTGACTGTTTTTCTAAAACTAGCAATGTATTTTTTGTTAACAAATCCAATCATCTTAGATCTCACTTTCGTAAATATCAACATGATTTGACTCTGTTGACCTTTGTCTCTTCTTTCAAATCTTCTCAGCTTTCAGTGTCTAGGATAACACATTCTTGTCCTCATTTTACATCTCTGGTTAATAAATGTATGTTTATTTTTCATCTCTTTACCATCAATTAAAGACATTAGCCGTTAGTATCTCCTTGTTTTTGTTTTGTAATTTTCTTCTCCACTTATTGACTAGAAAGCCTCAGTAGGTATTGTGGTTTCTATATTTCTAGCTAAAAATTCTCCTTGTTCATATAGGAACATATTCCTGGTATTCTAACATTTCCAACTACCTTCTGTATATTTGATTTGGACTTTTCAATGCTATATGAAATTTAGTACGTCTGAAAATAAACTTATTTTTCTCCCCCCAAAAATTATTTTTACTGTCTTGTTTCTGTCACTCAGGCTCGAACTTAAGTTTGACCTTTAAGTCAAACCTGAGTTTCCCTTACTGCTTTCCTTCCTGCCTGATCAATTCTTAAGCTTTCTTTCACATATATCTAAAGTACTTCTTATGTCGTTTTTGCATCTCCTTTTCTACAGGCACTTTCTTAGTTCAGATTTTCACTTTAAAAATCTAGATCAAAATTCTCAAACTTTTTTATGTACATCAAATTTTAGACCCAATGGCATTCACATATGAGAGACTTCCATGATTATCTTCCTATGTAGCAAAAACAAAAAACCAAAAGTAGACTGAAAAAGGCAAACAGCCCAATAGTTGATTATTGCACAAAATATTAATGATAAGTAAGTGCTAAACTGTTGCAGCAATAAAATGGATTATTATTTAGGTACAATGGATAGACTACTAGCATTTTATTTAGACCTTTTCTGATGAAAACTTATTTCATAATTTCAGGAATAATGATGTCATTGAGATTACAAATTTATTCAGCTTTGTAAAATGAAAGTAGATTATTTTAAAATGTTATTACATTATATTTTACAAACAATTATTTGAAAATTACTTTAGAACTAGTAGGTAAATATACATGCAGTCACTGGAACAGCAAGAGTAAAGTTACAATTCAATTGTCTTTGGCTTATCTCCAATGCTCCAGCCTTAATTCATTTTGCACATTTGTGACTATTTTTCTTACAACTCTTTTTTCTTGTAGGGCAGAATGCAAGAGCTACAGCTTAGTTGTAGTGTTCTAACAAAATTTTCCATATCTTGCTTCTTTTACTAATGTATACTTTATAAAAGTCAAATGGAATTACTTTTCCCCTTAATACTCACAACTGTATATAGATATTTTTGGGATCTTCTTTCTTATTATAATAGTATATGTTATTATATTGAAAATACAACTTAATTTTTTTCTGGATATATAACCTTAGAAAACTATACTACCTCCATATCTTGGTTCCCTTATGTGTTAAATATGAGAATTATATTAAATAAGATAGTATGTAAAACACTCACTATTGTGTTTATTACACAATAGATTTCTAACAACCAGACAAGTATTTTTTATTGTCATAATTTCATATTTTCCCTGTGTCTATATTTAAGTATTTATATTCCAAAAATCTGAGCTAGGCTTGCTCTCTTTTCACTTTTCATGATTTCTTTGGGCACATATCTATTTTTCTGTGTTTTGTTTTTGTTTTGTGAGCTCATGACTCTTTATTTCATTTTGCTAGTTAAGAACATACCCAAATGCTTTGAGGCTGGATATATAATGATGGAAATCTCTGGTGTATAGATTATATTTAAACTTCAGAGATTGGATATTATCATGAGGAAACAAATATAAAGTGAACAGGTCCATCGCCTGAGTGTTGGGCACACCAAACTAAAGAGAAGGAACAAGAAAAGGGGAAAAAAAAGAAAGAGTGGTCTGAGATCAGGTATCTTGTGAGCCAAGTGGAAACAACGTATCAAGGAAATACTCTCAGAAATAAACTGATTTTTTTCATTCTCCAAAATTACAGTTGCTATACTTACTACATCTGTATGCAAGATCTTACAAAGCTAACTCCTTTGGAATTCAATTTAATATACCATTCATTTGTTCTATGTTTTATTGGGAAAACCTAAGTTTGTCTCACATCCACTAGGATTCTTTCATGAATATTTCTATTTATTGATTTTTAAATGATTATAATTCATTAAAGTTTAAGAAGTAAGAGTGGATACTGAAACAACATTGTCTCTGGATTATTTCTTTAGATATGTTAATTAATATTTTAAAAACTAAAATTTTCTTAAATGTACACATATAGAGCAAAATCAGGACACCACTTGAAAGTGTGATAAACTTGATACTGTAATGTTATAGAATAGAACAATAAGATCAGTACGAAAAATAAGGTAGACTCTGATTCTTATAAACATTGGCTTTCAAACATTTAGGACATATTTAAAATCAGAGAACAATTGTTATTAATGGATTAAATAAAATAATTTTGGATGAATTAAGAAACCCCTGAAACTCCTGAACTACAACAGCAAACAAGATGAGGAACAGAGGTCTTATTTTTTCATTGATGCTTTAGAAAGCATATTTAGGATTTTTTCTTCTGCCAAGATAAAGTAAAAAGGACTTTATTTACTGATTCTACAGAGTTCTTAAGAAAAGGCAAATTAGGACACACTGTGTGGAAAGAATCATTGTTTCTCTTTTGTATATTAGAAATCCCCCACTTAGTGAAGTAAGAAGTAACAGGTCTATTAACAGTATTAATGGTAAGTTCAGATAGGGGATTGAACATGATTTATTATAGTTAGATATAAGCTAGTTTTGAGGAGATGAAGTTTAAGTTGTTATTAACTTGAAATTCCCCAAGGCATGGTAATTCAAAGTAGGATGTCTAGAAGGGTGCTAGAACACTCTGCAATTTGTCTAATTTACAGCAAGCTAATAAAGCTTGAGAGTGGCATCTTTATGAATAAATGGACAATTTATAAAATCAAAATGATATATATTCCATATGTCTTTTGTTAATTCCTAAAACAGTATAGTCTCTTCTGATTCTAAAAGTAGTTAAATTATTAAGGGGAATTTTTAAAAGGTAGAATGTGCCTTTTATTTTTTGGATTTCAAAACTGAACAAAAAGCACCTTCAAATAAATGCTGTTAGGATGAAGCTTAACTGGGAGAGAGCAAATATAAGTTAATATACTAAAAGGAAATATTAAAGTGAGAGTCAGATATGAAACCACCATTATTCTTCAAAAGCCTACTTACATAAGACTTACCTAATAAGATCTTCTGATGTCATAACATTTAAAGTAGAAATGGATTCTAAGACATACAGTACAAAAGATATGCAGATCAATTGGCAATTAACCATAAATGGTGAAAGCTGAAGAACAATTCATTTTATTTACAAGGAAAAAAATGGGTCAGATTAAATTGTAGGCTATTTCATCAAAAGTTTGCTGAGAAATCATTTGGCTTCTCTTCAGTAAAAGTTTGGTACTATTGTGGAATGAAAATTTTTCACTCAAAATATTTCAAAATTAGTATCCTAACATCCTAAACTAAGATAAAGTGTGTCTGATAATCTGAATAACTATATCTCAGACTAAGTGTCTTTTTTTTTTTCTTTTTGCAGTACGCGGGCCTCTCACTGTTGTGACCTCTCCCATTGCGGAGCACAGGCTCCGGACGTGCAGGCTCAGTGGCCATAGCTCACGGGCCCAGCCACTCCGCGGCATGTGGGATCCTCCCAGACTGGGGCACGAACCCATGTCCCCTGCATCGGCAGGCGGACTCTCAATCACTGCACCACCAGACTAAGTGTCTTTGAGCCTGATGTTTAATGATAGTCCTAATGTAATTATCTATAGTTTAGGAAATACCCTATCTTTTTTTTGGTAAAACTCATTTGTTTTTTGTTTGTTTGTTTTCCTACTTGTCTAAGGCAGTGGTTGGCAAATTATGGCTCATGACTAAACTAGATGCAATGTGTGATGTTGCATGTCCCAAAGACAGATTGATAATTTTACATTATTTTGAAAATCAAAAGAATAATATTTCATGACACAGGAAACTTCTACAGCTTTCAAATTTTATCATCCATAAATAAAATTTTATTAGAACACAGCCTTGCCCATTCATATATATATATATATATATATATATATACTCTATTACTGCTTTCACACAACAATGGTAGAGATAGCCCAGACCAGAGACCACATGGGCCACAAAGCCTACCTTATTTCTTATTTTTTCCTATTTTTCCAACTTTTTACAAAAAGGTTGATAACTCCTGACCTAAGAAATGGAGAAAATCGTTAAATGGCTATTCTATTTCAAATTTGATGGTTATTATTTCACCTTGGTGAGAGAATCAAATTTGTGATTAGATAAAAACTGTACTTGTTATAGTGGTTTGGCCCTGGAGCCACAACTAAAGTCTAAGTATGAACTAAAAAATCAAAACCAAACCAAAACAAAGGAACAAAACTTTAATTATATACTATTTTAAATAATAATGGTCAGCACTTAAATTTTAAAAGAGATTGTTTTAAACCATCACTAATTTTCTCCTTCAGATATTTTAGGTATTTGAAACCAGAGTATTCGAATTATCAAAGTTAGTTGTTCTAATAAAAAAAAAGTGTATAATTGCAAACTTTTAAAATTATTATATTTTAAAATATTTTATGCTTCTTTTAATGTAAGTAATTTTCTGACTTTACATTTGTTTAAGTTGTTATGCACTGCTACGCAAATTTAACAAGAATGAAACTGCATGTTCTCATCAATGTAAAATGCACTTGTTAAGAAAAACGTTCTTAATATTAAGCTATTGTTGTTACTCTTGTTTCATTTTTAAATGGGAAAAGGTAATAACTTGATATTTCTAAAAAATCAGAAAATCCCTGTGGAAAATAACCATGGCACACTCTGAATGAGAGCAATATAAAACTTCTTTCAAATATTTTTGTATTATAGTTCCAATGCACTGAATAAAGAAATGATTACAAATAATCAAATGAATCTCATACAGAAAAGGAAAGTAAAAGGGAAAAGGAAAGTAAATGCATCCCCAAATCAAAAACAAAACAGAACAAATTAATGAAATAAATATGAGCAAACAGAGATATTAAAAAAGAAAAAGAAGGAAAACAGATTGACATTCCACTAAAAGAAATCCTCTTAGTCACCATGTAAAAATATGTCTTTTATTAAGATGGAAGATGGTAAGAAGAAAACATCAGCTATGGGTTTTGTCAGCTGCTGTAAAGGGTGATATAAGTAGGCAATTTGTCCCAATCAGTAACGGCATGATTTTTGAAGCTAAATACTTTGTTTTTATGATATTCCTGATATTTGATATTTATGACACCTGGGAGAGTTAGCTAATATCCTCATTACTCAATTTACTGATCTATAAAATGGAATTAATAATATATACTCTAATGGTTATTGTAGGGTTATGTAAGAAAGATATATTTGAAAGTGCTCAACATATTGCTTGGCACAGAATGTTTATTATCTGTTAGCTAGTTTTATAAACTTTGGCTCATACATTTAGATAACACCTGAGGTTATAAAGCATTTTTAGTGCTTATTTAAAATTTCACTCTTTTATGCAAAACAGCAAATATGAGTAAAAATATATCTAGGGATCTGAGAACTTAACCCAAATGAAGAAAATTATTTTTGTATTTGATTTTAAACTAGTATGAATTTTACATTTAAATATATTACTATTAAGTAATGTTATATTTCCCCCACATCTCCCATGTCACTCTGAGATAATACACTATATCTTTTTAAATAATTTAGTAAATTATTTGATAGGCAGATATTCTTCCACAGATATTGATTAAGTGGTTTGAGACTATTATGCTTAAATGGAATTTATTTTAAAAGTTTTCTTGAGCTTTCATTATGTGCCAGGCACCATTAAAGATGCTGGGGGTATGATGAAAATGCAAGGCAATGTTCCCAAAAGCTTTTATACAAGTAATTTTTTTCCCCAGATATGTAAGTAATCCTTTTTCTCTTTATACATCCTTAGGAATAATTTTTGTCTAAAGTTGACATTGAGAATAAATTTTGTCCTTTTATTTATTAAATATAACTATAAGGGAGAAGTTAAATCCTGTCTAGAGAGGCTCCTTCTTCAACTTTTATAATATTAAAGGAATTCCATAATTATTAAGACATTTAATCATCACTGCATGACAGAAAAAAATATACTTTAGAAATATTATTTAATGACAGTGGTTAGCAGAAAACAAAAGTGGATCAACAAGTTTTAAAAAGTCTGTTAATGATAATATTAATAAAAGTGATACAGTTTCCACCTAACTTAGGTTTAAAGGGAACATGTTTCTCTTTCAATACTTGAATTTGAAAATATTTATTGACATATTAATTCTGGTGAAAAATATAATAAGTGAAAGTAATAATCATTTTATATCTGTATAAAATTAAACTTTTAAAAAATGGTTTTAAATCTAACATAAATTAAGAAAATAAAGAATAAAATTTGACTGGTTAATTCTTACAAGCATTATATGACTGAAAGTTATATATCACAATAAATTAAAGGTTTGGCCTACATATGTTCCAATTAGAATATAAATTAAATTTGATTATTTTAGTCAATCTTTTAAACTAGTCATTTAAAAAATTTGCTTCATTTTCAAGTATTAAAAAACAAACAGGAAAAATTGCTCTTAGATTTTTCCATGCAGCTGTGTTTTAATTTTTTACTCTGTGGAGATCATATTATCAAGGGTCATCAAACTTAGTAGAGAAAATTTCTTCAAATTTCTAAGGATTTTGAAACAATTGTATTTCAGTTGTTTCTAGTTCCTGGTACTATCAAAAGAGGCACACACCAAAAAAAGGGTTTTTAATGCATGTGATAATTTTGTTACCTCCTAACACTGTTACACCAAATGATTTATCTCAATATGTATAATAAAATCAGAGTTTACTGTGCTCATTTTTATAGTCATTATCCACCTACATTTTTATTTTATTACCTGTTGTATAAAAAACTATACTTTATGCCCTATAAAATTTAAATCAATGGAGTCATTAAATATTTTACTTATTATTTTCCAGTTTAGTTAAAAAGATCTGCATGTCTTAATCTAAACATAACAAACTGAGTAATTTGCTGAACATGACTTTTATGAACATTTAGATCTATACACATATCAAAGTGAGTGTGAACTTTCAAGGCAAAGTTTTTATATTCCTCATAAATAATTCCTTATAAACATTTTGTCAGGGCTGCAAATGATCATAAATAAAAGATATGGGACATCTAAGTTGTTATTGCTTGTGTTACTACACTTGATTTTTTACAGAAATAAAATAAAAATGTGAAATGTAGAAGAAAAACATCGCAATAATATTTTAAGGAGTAGACAAATAATGTAAAATTTTTCTCACAATAAAGTAATAACAGTATCAAGAAGGAAAAAGAAAAAGTGAAATGCTTAATCTAACTTTCCTTACCTGATTGAAACAGAATGTTTCCTGACGAGATATTGTAAGAATAATTTATTATGAAGAACTGTATCAATTAAAATGCTTGCATAACAGTTTCAGAAATAATATAGATAGATAAAGCACATTTTCACTGCAATTTAGTCAATACACATATGGTTATGCTTTCCAGCCTTTCCATTTAATGGTCTGTCCTTGTTAGCTTTACTTCTTGTTATACATATCTACTTATTTAATGAACTATGTAAGTTCTTGGTCAAATGGAAGGTGTGTGTTTGAATATGTGTTTTCAAGAGTGTGGTGGATAAGAATAGAAAAAGTACAGTTGGGGCTGAAGACCATGTTCATATCTTTGTATGAAACTCATCAAACTTCAGCTTATGCTAGAATAAATTAATTTCAATTCCTCTCCTTCCACTTCATATGGTCATCAGTCTGCTGTCTCATAACTTTCCCCTTAAGTTCAACCTTGTGGTGGTTGAGTCATGAAGGGAAAAAAAAATGTTAATGAAAAAAATGCATTAGCAAGAGAATCAGATAAAGGAGATTCCACTACCTAAATGCTCAGATTTGAAATTTTAGTACAGTAAAATTGTCATTAAATAAACTAATATAAATGTTAAACACAGTTCTACACTAAAAGTGAATTTCTTTTTAAAAAAATACAAAATATTACTTATACAAAATATTTTAAAGATAATATTTGAAAGAGAATAATATATAAGTATAAAAATAACAATGACCTATCATAACCAAAAAGTGGCAAATTTTGCTGAATCTCTTCTGGATATATTTCCCTATGCAAATAAATTTTATTTTAATACATGAACACACTTTGAAGATTTCTTCATCTCTGTCTTCTCCAGTTTCTTGCTTTCCTTTCCCATACCTACTTTCCCCTCCTTCCTACACCACTTATTATATGGTAGCACTAGATGGGTATAAAATGGCATACATTTAGAAAAAAGAGATAGGCATAGAGAAAGAGCAGCAGGGATATAAGGGCATTCACCTGGATAAGTTGATGGTACCAGCTGAACAAATCAACAAGCCTAGAGAACAGGGGCTAAAACAGAGGGAAGAATCCCAGTTCTGTGAGAATTTGGATATATACAATAAAAAAAAAACTCTCAGTGAATAATAAATAGGCTTCCTATTACTAAAAGTGTTTTATAGCACTTTTTAGCTAGGAATTTGGTATACAAATATATGAATTTCCTGCAGAAACTTACAAAGGAAATAGTTTTAAAAAGTATACTTAAAATAAGAATTTTCTAACAATTCCAATGGGTAACTTTATAAAGTCATTATACATTAAAAAGATTACAGAATATGCACTTCTGGGTAACTTTAGCCTCTTAAATATATTACATATAGCTTACCAAAGAAAGTTGACAGAAAACATTTTTTTTTCAGACTAAAACCACAATTCTGTTCTAAATACTTTTATCAATTTTAAAATAAAATATTATTTTATCACTACTTTATAGACAAAAATAATGTCTGAATTATGCAACAATACGATTTATTATCCAAAAACAAATGTTTGAATCATAAGTGTTTAGAGTAGAGCCATTGATTTTCAAAACAAAATAAAACATTTTAAGAAAATATATAGTAATTTTTTGAGTTACATTTAGTATAATTTTTTTTAACTTAGGTATTTTATTTTAAGTACAATATAAATGGAAAAGAAAGACAAATAGATGTCCTTTCCTCCAACCTCAGGGCAGTCTAAGAATTTGACCCTAAGGCAAATCCGCCTTGAACCATTAATGTTCTAATTGTTAAGAGTAGCATATTTACCAAACCAAACACCAGTGCTGAGACCTGAGATAGTTAATATTGATTGAATGAAGCCGAGTTAAAGAATGGTAGCTAATAACATACCCCTGAGGGGGTTATAAAAGTAGACTGTAACATGCACACATATGAAAGCACCAAGTAAGTAGATATGTAAAGGAACACCGAACCTGAGAGATTGTTCCAGCTGAACTGGTCTGACCATTCTCTGCCTTGTTTCCATACATGATGCAAATCCCATGTGATGATTAACTGGTAAATGGCTGTGTTGTTGTTCCTTATGGTGTGGTGTTTCCTTGTCTGTTTCCCCTCTTAAAAGTAGGTTAAATTTTAAAGTCTTAAAGGGAGTTAAACAATATTAACAAACATAAAGGGGGAAATTGACAGTAACACATAATAGTATGGGACTTTACCAACCCACATGCATCAATTCACAGATCATCCAGACAGAAAATCAATAAGGAAACAAGGCCTTAAACTTCACTTTAGAACAGATAGATTTAATAGATATATATATACCATGTCATCCAACAGCAGCATAATACACATGCTTTTCAAGAGTGTATGGAACATTCTCAGGATAAATCACAGACTAGTCCACAAAACAAGTCTCAATAAATTTAAGAAAATTGAAATTATATCAAGCATCTTTTCCAAACACAATGCTATTGGACTAGAAATCAACTATAATAAATAAAACTGAAAAAGCCATAAAGACGTGGAGGCTAAACAATATGTGGTAAACAACAACTGCATGGCTGCAGAAATCTAAGAAGAATATATCTGGAGACAAATGAAAATGGAAATGCAAAGATCCAAAATCTGTGCAGTAAAAGCAGTCCTAAGAGGGAACTTTACAGCAATACAAGTCTAACTCAGGAAATAAGGAACATTTCAAATGAACAACCTAACCATATACCTAGAGGAAGTAGAAAAAAAAGAACAAATGAAATACAAAGTTAGTAGAAGAGAAGAAATAATAAAGATCAGAGCAGAAATAAATGAAATAGATACTTTAAAAACAATAGAAAATATCAATAAAACTAAGAACTGATTTTTTGAAAAGATAAAAAAATTGATAAACCTTTGGCCAGACTCATTAAGAAAAGAAAAAAAAGAGAGAGAGAGAGGACTCAAATAAATAAAATCAAAAATGAAAAAGAAATTACAACTGATATCACAGAAATACAAAAAATCATGAGGTCACTATGATCAATGATATGCCAATAAAATAGACAAGCTAGAAGAAATAAATTCTTAGAAATGTACACTCTCCCAACTGAATCAGAAATAAATACAAAATATACAGACCAATTACCAGTAATGAAATGGAATCAGTCATATAAAACTCCCAACAAACAAAAGTTCAGGACCAAAAGCTTCACAGGTGAATTCTACCAAATATTAAGGAAGAATTACTGCCATCCTTCTCAGAGTATTCTAAAAAGTGCAGAGGAAAGAATGCTTTCAAACTCATTCTAGCAGGCCAGAATCAACCTCACATCAAACCCAGACAAAAACACTACAAAACAAGAAAATTACAGGTCAATATCCCTGATGAACATAGATGCAAAAATTCTCAACAAAATAGTAGGGAACTAAATTCAATAATACATGAAAAGAATCATACACCATGATAAAGTGGGATTTATCCCAGGGATGGGTCAATATCCAAAAATCAATCAGTGTGATAAACCACATTAACAAATTGAAGAATAAAAATTATATGATCATCCCAATAGATGCAGAAAAAGCTTTTGACAAAATTCAACACCCATTTATGTTTAAAAAATTTCACAAAATGTGTATAGATGAAGCATACCTCAACTTAATAAAATGCCACAGACAAATGGAAAGATCCTGTTCTCATGAATTGGAAATATCAATATTGTCAAAATGAACATACTACCCAAGGCAATCTACAGATTCAATGCAATCCCTATCAAAATATCAAAGGCAGTTTTCACATAACTAGAACAAAAATTCTGTAATTTTTGTGGAGACACTAAAAACCCTGAATAGCCAAAACAATCTTGAGAAAGGATAACAATGCAGGACATATCATATATTCTACTATGCAATGAACAAAGTCTCTTAAATCTTTGTGAATTGTGTAAAACTCATTAATTTTCTTTATGAGCCCTAGACGAATCTGGATAGTGTCCTGAAGTTTTTTCTTTATTGATCAAATTTTTATATTATTTGATATATAACCAGTTTTGCTTTGTTGCTGATGTTGCAAGTAATTCAATAATGGCACAATATATACAGATTAAGTTATGGTCAACTTCCCATAATTAAGTTTGTAGAAATTTGAAACCAGGTTATTATATTAATACCAATATCCTATATTCCACAATTTATTCTGTTTTCCCACTTAATGTTCCTAGCAAAATTGGGCAACCCAAAAGCTTTTGAATTGTGATAAAGATGTAGGCACAAGTTCTTGCTCTAAAGATATGATCTGATAGCCATATTTTCTCCTTACTGGTTAATTTATTAGAATGTCTCTGCCTCTCTTTTAGTAGCTTGAAGTATAGTTCATTGTTCAGCGTTTTGTGTCAGAGTGAGAGATTTCCTTGCTACCAGGTTCCCTCCACAGACTAAGTTAATCAAATACAAAACAAGAGAGATTTCTACCGTAATAAATCTTCCTGTGTGTTAAGACACTATGTCGCTTTGTAGTTCCTTCAATAAAGCCAGAAAGGACTATACCTACAGCTTTTTTTAAGCATTGCCCATGACATTAGCATAGTCTTCCAATCCAACCCTATCACAATAGACGCTTTGACGGGAAAATTTCCCAATTTTGCTCTCAGCAATCTAAGTTAGATGGTCAACACTTAGGACAACTGACAGATTCTATTATAAAAATTCATACACATTTTTCTTAGTGGCAGGAATAAAATAAATTGATTTCCATCTCTGTAAATCCTAATTGATCAAATATAATTATACTTTGAACATAAAACAGCTTTCCATTTCAAGTCTTTTGATTTTTGCAATAGCTGTAAAACTTTGTGACTACTAAAAATGGATGTTTACTTATTTTGAATGTCCTTCTTCCTTTGAACATGTCCTTTTGTAAATAAAATGAGTGAAAATCCACGTGGTATTTTATAGTTAATTTTTCAAATATAGCAGATCATATGAGATTGATTTGAATTTAATTTCTTTAAAGAAAATATGAAATTTCATAGAAATTTCACTTTTATTTTTGCATGTTTTACAGTCACCAGCCATCTTTTTAAAGTTATTACTTTCAGAGAGCATAGCTGTAACTTATTTTGAGTACACACCTTCAGGCCTAGACAGCCCCCCTCCTTAAGCTAATAATGAAAACACTGTCTCATAAGCTCCTTTTTGTCAAGATAGAAATCTGAGCCATGTTGTAAATGAGTTGATGATTTTATTAAGATCTACTTTTCCACTGGATAAGTGTTTACACTTTACATTTCCTCTTAAGAATACCAAATCATTTCTCAAGAATATCCATGGTTAATTTCTTTATTTTATTCTAACTCTTCTTTATAATGTTACTAAGATTATATACCACATATTAACTATTAATAGACCATTCTTCCCCTTGCACTACCACTGGATTCTCATAGTCACTCCCTTTCAACCCACAAAAAAATTCTGGATTCATATTGAAACACTAGTATTTGAGTAAGAATAGAGACAATAACTATGTTGGCTCAAGACAATTTCCCCAACCAATGATTAAATATTAAGCAATAAGTGGTATTGTCTTCAGCTGTGCTACAAATTCTGGTTTGAGTTATTGGAGGGAAAAATTCTTTGTCTATTGAAATTGTATGTATGGATTTAGGAACTTGGGATATGTCAGTGAATAAAATCTCTACCCTCAAGGAGCTTTCATTCTAGTGATATTCCCCTTTAAAACTGTCCCCACACCCTGCCAATTCTCTATTCTACCTAAACTTCTTGCATTGTGTCTTTTTGTTGTTTATTTTTTTAATTGTTATTTTTTAGTGGAGTATAGTTGATTAACAATGTTGTGTTACTTTCTGGTGTACAGCAGAGTGATTCAGTTATACATATACATATATCTCTTCTTTTTCAAATTATTTTCTCATTTAGGTTATTACAGAATATTGAGTAGAGTTCCCTGTGCTATACAGTAGGTCCTTGTTGTTTATCTATTTTAAATATAGCTGTTTCTACATGTCAACCCCAAACTCCCAATCTATCCCTTCCCCTCATCCTTCCCCCTTGGTAATCATAAGTTCATTCTCTAAGTCTGTGAGTCTTTTTCTGTTTTGTAAATAGGTTAGTATGTATCATTATTTTTAGATTCCTTGTATAAATGATATATGATATTTGTCTTTTGCTGTCTGACTTATTTCAATTAGTATGATAATCTCTAGGTCTATCTATGTTGCTACAAATGGCATTATTTCATTATTTTTAATGGCTGGGTAATATTTCATTGTGTATATATACCACATCTTCTTTATTCTTTCCTCTGTTGATAGACATTTAGGTTGTTTCCATGTCTTGGCTATTGTAAACAGTGCTGCAGTGAACAATGAGGTGGATGTCTTATCTTCTCAAATTATGGTTCAAATTATGTCCAGAAGTGGGATTTCTGGGTCATATCATAACTCTATTTTTAGTTGTTTAAGGAACGTGCATACTGTTCTTCATAGTGGCTATACCAATTTACATTCCTACCAAAAGTGTAGGAGGGTTCCCTTTTCTCCACACTGTCTCCAGGATTTATTGTTTGTAGATTGTTCTGGTGGTGGCCATTCTGACTGCCGTGAGGTGATATCTCATTGTAATTTTCTAATTTCTCTAATAATTAGAGATGTTGAACATCTTTTCATGTGCCTCTTGGTCATCTGTATGTCTTCTTTGGAGAAACGTCTATTTAGGTCTTGTGCCCATTTTTTGACTGGATTGTTTGTTTGTTTGTGTGTTTATTTTTGATAATGAGCTATTTATAAATTTTGGAGATTAATGTCTTGTTGGTCACACCATTTGCAAATATTTTCTCCCATTCTGTGGGTTGTATTTTCATTTTGTTTATGGTTGCTTTGCTGTGCAAAAGCTTTTGGGTTTAATTAGATCTCATTTGTTTAATTTTGTTTTTAATTCAATTACTCTAGGAGATGGATCAAAAAAGATATTGCTGTGATTTATGTCAAAGAGTGTTCTGCCTATATTTTCCTCTAAGGGTTTCATAGTATCTGATCTTACATTTAGGTCTTGAATCCATTTTCAGTTTATTGTTGTGTATGGTGTTAGAGAATGTTCTAATTTCATTTTTTTTTAACCTGTAGCTGTCCAGTTTTCCCAGAACCATTTATTGAAGAGACTGTCTTTTCTCCATTGTATAGTCTTGAGTGCTTTGTCGTAAATTAATTGACCATCAGTACGTGGGCTAATTTCTGGGCTTTTTATCCTGTTCCATTAATCTATATTTCTGTTTTTATGTCAGTACAAAACTGTACTGATGACTGTAGCCTTGTAGTATAGTCTCTAGTCAGGAAACCTGATTTCTACAGCTCTGTTTGTTTTTCTCAAGATTACTTCGGCTATTCAGGATCTTTTATGTCTCCATACAATTTGGAAGATTTCTTTTGTTTTATTTCTGTTAAAATGTCATTGGTAATTTGATAGGAACTGCATTGAATCTGTAGATTGCCTTGGAGAATATGGTCATTTGTACAATATTGATTCTTCCAATCCAAGAACATAGTATATCTCTCCATCTGCTTGTGTCATCTTCAATTTCTTTTATTAGCATATTTTAGTTTTCAGAGTACAGGTCTTTTGACTCCTTAGGAAGGTTTATTCCTAGGTATTTTATTCTTTTTGATGCTGTGGTAAATCGAATTGTTTCTTTAATTTCTTTTTCTGATCTTTCATTTTTTAGTGTATAGAAATGCAACAGATTTCTGTGTATTTATTTGGTATCCTGCAACTTTACTGAATTCACTGATGAGCTCTAATAGTTTAGTTTTCTGGTAGACTCTTTAGGATTTTCTATGTATAGTAACATGTCATCTGCATACAGTAAGTTTTACTTACTTCTTATTTTCCAATTTGGATTTACTTTATTTATTTTTTATTCTCTGATTGCTGTGGCTAGGAGAATTAAAGTTGTAATGACCATATTCAAATGTTTCTTAGAAGATAGGCATTGCCACTCAATGCCACTTTGTTCTGAACAGATTGGTTACAATCTACAAGGCAGCCACTAAATGAGCTCTTTATAGACAGAAAATATTTTTATTTGGCAGAGGGATTATTTTGAGCAAACAACACTTTTGGTAGAGGGTTAGAAGTTAACGAATAAATAACATAAATCTTGGGAAGCTAAAGAAGTAAAAAATGCATTAATGAACATAGAGATGTTTCTGAGGATGTTCTTGGTATAATATATATATATATATATCATATATCATATCTTAGCAAATAATCACTAGAATTAGCTTGGTTAAAAATCTTCAAATGTTCAAAAGAGCTCTTGTAATGAAGATCATTAATTCTGTGTTTCACTAAGCACTCATCCTCATCTGTTAGTTTTCTCATTAATTTCACAGATGCTAGAAGGATTGGCAGAATTAGAATTGCTAAAAGATATACAAATCATTTTGATACACATGATTAACTGTGTTAAATTTGGAGTGATTAAGATTTATGAATTTTTGAATGGTGGCATACCAGAAGGGGCTGTGAGTGTGTGTAGAATTGCTCAAGGCTGTTCCCATGATGCATGGATTAAACTAGTAGGAAATTTAACAGAATAAAAGTATGCTTATTATCATAATTCCTAACAGCAAATTCTTTTAGACCATGGTAAAGTCTTTCAAGTATTCTATTTGAATTATATAAAAATATATTAGACAAAGCAATAGAGAATTTACTCAAGGATATAAGCCTCTTAGAAAGATGGGGGAGATGACCAAACAGTCCTTTTCCATCTCTAATTCGTATGATTCCAGGATCTCTATGATGGTTATAAACACACAGAAATCCTCATTAAATTTTTCTAAGATAAAGCATGTTATTAATCTTCATAACCAAAATAGTCATTAGTGGAAGAGATCTATGTCAATGGTGAATAACTAGATTTTTTCCATAGATAGTCTGTTTAATTTTTCAACATTGAATTTGCTCTAATCTACTTGGTATGTAATAATCATGTATTGTCTCTGGAAACACAAAGGGTTTGACAGTCACTTAATGTGCATGCCAACCTATTTTTAACACTTTGACTTTATTTATTTATATGTCATAAAAAGTTAAAAATCTGGGACTAAAGAAACCCCCACAGAAATATACAAATATACATGGTTACTAGCTTTAAATAATGGTAACTATTCCAAATATTCACCTTAAATTTATTAATTTGACTCTTTTGATAAGAGCTTATTATGAAACAGTATTTAGTAACAGTTATGTAGGATAATATTTAGTACTTATGAGTTGGTAGAGTTGGAGTAATCATACATTTAAAAGAAAAAGTTGAATCTACTGACCAAAGGCACTAAGACCAAGTGTAGGCTTAACTGCTATACTAGAAACTCTATATACTAAAACAACTTTAATGTCTTAAACATTTTAATATTATGGTTAGGCCTGTTTCTTGAAATATTCTGCCATTTATAACATAAGGAATTTCTCAATAAGAGTAGGGCATTTTAACTCTCAAGATTTCCATATAGACAAATATCTGAAAAAGGCCATTTTATTTTGCTTCTAGAGGAAAGATGAGAGGGAATAAAAATAAAGCAACTGAAGCAAAGTCCTGAGTATGGAAAACTGACTTGAGTTTAAAAAGAATACAAAATTAAAGGACTGTTTACTCCTCCTTCAGAGAGTCAGGTGAAGTTTTTTATCCCAATTTGAGATAGTATTAGCTGGAATTGGGGGGAACAGTGGTATCATAACTTTTTTTCTTCCTTTTCTGTGTATTTATTTTTTAGAGAAAACTTTATAATTATATCAGGGATGTTCAACGTCCTCTCCTTGTCACAGTTCAAGATGTGCTAAATGATCAGATCAACCCCAAGAACAGATGAATAGACTATTCTTTGTCTCTACCCCACAAAATAATTTATTTTCATTATGCCTTGTCCTATGGGAACACTTTTTTTTCAAGTTAAGATTACCTGATTTTACAAATAAAAACATAATATGTTCATTTATTTATTTGTTATTATTCTTAAACTTTTTTTATGGAAGTATAGTTGATTTACATTTCAGGTGTACAGCAAAGTGATTCAGTTATATATTATAAATACATATATATATCATATATATAAATATATTCTTTTTCAGATTCTTTTCCATCATATGTTATTAGAAGATACTGAATATAGTTACCTGTGCTACACAGTAGGTCCTTTTTGTTTATATATTTTATATATAGTACTGTATATCTGTTAATCTCAAATTCCTAATGTATCCCTCCCACATCTCCTTTGGTAACCATAAGTTTGTTTTCTATGTCTGTAAGTCTATTTCTGTTTTGCAAATAAGTTCGTTTGTATCATTTTTTAGATTTCACATATAAGTGATATGATGTGATATTTGTCTTTCTCTGTCTGACTTATTTCACTTAATATGATAATCTCTAAGTCCATCCATGTTGCTGCAAATGACATTATTGCATTCCTTTTTTGTGGCTGAATAATATTTCATTGTGTATATATACCATATCTTCTTTATCCATTCATCTGTTGATGGACACTTAGGTTGCTTCCATGTCTTGGCTGTTGTAAATAGTGCCACTATGCACAACTGGGAACATGTATCTTTTTCACCTTTTCCAGTTATATGCCCAGGAGTGAGATTGCTGGTATATATGGTAACTCTATTTTTAGTTTTTTAAAGGAAACTCCTTACTGTTCTCTATAGTGGTTGTACCAGTTTACACCCCCACCAACAGTGTACAGGGGTTCCCTTTTCTTCACCCTCTCTAGCATTTATTGTTTGTAGACTTTTTAATGATGGCCATTCTGATTGGTGTGAGGTGGTACTTCGTTGTAGTTTTGATTTGCATTTCTCTAATAATCAGCAATTTTGAATATTTTTCATATGCCTGTTGCCATCTATATGTCTCCTTTGGAGAAAAGTCTATTTAGGTCTAGTGCCCGTTTTTTGGATTGGGTTGTTTGGGGGTATTTTTGTTGTTTGTTTTTTTTGATATTCAGCTGTATAAGATGTTTGTGTATTTTGCATGACTTGCAGATATTCTCCCAGTCTGTAGGTTGTCTTTTTGTTTTGTTTATGGTTTCCTTTGCTATGCAAAAGCTTTTAAGTTTAATTAGGTCTCATTTGTTTACTTTTGCTTTTGTTTCCATTACTCTAGGAGATGGATCCAAAAACGTATTGCTGTGATTTATGTCAAAGACTATTCTGTCTATGTTTTCTTCTAGGAGTTTTATAGTATCCAGTCTTGCATTTAGGTCTTTAATCCACTTTGAATTTATTTTTGTATATGGTATAGAGGAACGTGACAAGGATGCCCACTCTTGCCACTTTTATTCGGCATAGTTTTGGAAGTCCTAGCCACAGCAATAAGAAAGAAAAAGAAATAAAAGGAATCCAGTTTGTAAAGGAAGTAGTAAAGCAGTCACTCTTTTCAGATGACATGATTCTATACATAGAAAATCTTAAAGACATTACCAGAAAACTACTAGAGCTCATCAATTTATTTGATAAGGTTGCAGGATACAAAATTCATACACAGAAATCTCTTGCATTTTTATACACTAACAACAAAATACCAGAAAGAGGAATTAAGGAAACAGTCTCATTTGCCATCACATCAAATAGAATAAAATACCTGGGAATAAACCTACCTAAGAAGGCTAAAGACCCATACTCCTAAAACTATATGATACTGATGAAGAAAATTGAAGACCACACAAACAAATGAAAAGATATAACATATTCTTGGGTTGGTAGAATGAATATTGTTAAAATGACCATAGTACACAAGGCAATCTACAGATTCAATGCAATCTCTGTCAAATTACCAATGGCATTTTTCACAGATGTAGAACAAAAAAAATAAAATAAATTTGTATGAAAATACAAAAGACCCTGAGTAGCCAAAACCATCTTGAGAAATAAGAACAGAGCTGGAAGAATCATGTTTCCTAACTTCAGACTCTACTACAAGATTACAGTCATCAAAAGAGTATGGTACTGGCACAAAAACAGACATATATATCAATGGAAGAGGATAAAAAGCCCAGAAATAAACTCATGCACTTATGGTCAATTAATCTACAATAAAGAAGGCAAGAATATACAATGGATTAAAGACAGTCTCTTCAATAAGTGGTATAGTGAAAACTGGACAGCTGTATGTAAAAGTGTGTTCATTTAAATTTCAGTCTCAGATAACAGTGTATTTTCTGAACTGTAAATATGACTCATACAATATTTGGGATGTGTCTGTATTAAATTGTTTGCAGTTTATTTAAAATGTAGATTTAACTGAACATCCTATATTTTATATAATAGTCCTATTTATAGTACAAGTTCTTTCTAGGTGGTATTAGAGGAAGTACTTGTGCAATAACCTCAGTGAGCTGCAAAGACACTAACACATATATCAGAAAGTTGTCACCCATGAAACTGATTATGCGAGAGCTCACTATTCTCTGGCACTACAACCTGTAGTAGGCCTTCCATAGTCCCACTCAGCTAGTCTCTCCTTATTTTCAGCACCACTTCTTTCTTGGGCTTCTGTAATATCTTACGTGGGCCAAGATTCATAGGCTTGCTAGTCAAAATAACCCAGCCTTGCCTCTCTCAATACACCTGCACACACCTGCCTTTTCTTCTCCCATTATTTCCTCAGGCTTTTTACTTTTAATATTTCTACTAAAAAAGATACTGATCTCCTTTTCCCCCTCATAATCTTATTCAATCAATAACAATAACTGGTTACTATATTTAAGGTAATAATATTAACAGAATAACTGATGACTCTTTCATTGCGTTATTGAGGGTCAAGGCAGGGAAATGATTACATTTCATTCTAAGGAGAGTTGCCAACTTTTATCTTTTCTAACTCACTTCCTTTCTCTCTCTAGTGCCTCCACCCTTCTAAAGAAACAATTCCTTCTAAAGAAACCAAAACGAAAGTATAGTTTCATATGAAGAATAGTTTAATGTTAAAAGATGGGGCATTAAAAAAACTCTTCTTAGATTAAAATTCCAAACAAGGGCTCTCAGTAGATAAGTAAATATCACAGACGTGTTAAAAAATGTTCATTTATGGTTAATTAATACATATATTTCTGTATTCATTTGTTCAATATTCCACACCAAATGTATTTCTACTAAGTAGCAGTTACTGAAAAAAGAAAATCATTCACTCTCCATTTCTATGTATGAAAAACTAGAATACTACTCATTTTTCCTACTTCAGAATATGATCAAATGTGTTCTGAAAAACATGGCCATAATAAGTTGTACTTTTGAAGTGGATAAACAGGTACATTTCATTAAAGTGATTTATGGATTATTTTAGTTGGGGCAATGACTTGAAAAATATTGTATATGTATGTATACTCCCCTGTTCCATATCTTGGAATATGTGGGCAGCTATTGGTGCCTGCTATCCATGTCCCCTGTCTCCTATCTTAATACTTCCCCTGATTAGTAAGAGTGGCAAGTATTTACATAATAGAAGAAAACTCTGTTAGATGGTCATTTTGAAGACTTTGCACCAAGAAAATATATTTAATGTATGTAAACCTGTGTAAAATATATTCCTTGTGGTCTGAATTCAGAATTGACTTTGAAATATTATATTCCATTCTAGTATTACTCCTTTGGATAAATTGCTTCAATGATGCTCTGTATTATTCTAGGAGAAAAAGAAATCTGAAATCCCTTCATGTCCTAGTTACCTATCCAGCCTTATCTCATACCAACTCTTACCTGATTCAGTTCTTGGCATCAATATTATTAAATCACATGCAATTTCTCAATTGCATATTATCTTTCTAAACTTTTGGCTTTTATCTACATAATTCTCTTTCCTGAATCACTCTTTTTTCCTTGTCTGTCCTTGTTAAACTTGGTCATCATTCAGCATTTGGCTTCTCTATCTTCCTTCTCAGAAAGCCTGAACACTGAATTTCCTTACCAACTCTATAAACTCCCATATCACCCTGAAAGTTGTCCATATATACATTTTGTCATATTTACTGCAATTCTGGTTTAAGGGCCTTCATAGTATCAGAGACTATTGTTTGTAATCTGTGTTGATCATGTTGTTTTCTCGGTGAATGATTGGTTGAATGAATAAATCTGTCCCTAACTACCTCTGTGGCCTTGAGTGAGACAATCTTTGGGCCATCGATTCCTCATCTACAGTTAAAAATGATTGAGCTAGGTCATCTTTGTGATATCTAACTGATTTCTAACAGCTCTTAAATGCCATGATTTCATGGCTAAGTATACAATATACCAAATAAATAAATGAATTTATTTTGAGTGTTGATTTTTGAATATTATTTTGAAATTGTTAAAGAATATAAATGAGTATATTTATTATGTAGAATTTTAAACAGTATATAAAGCAACCTTTTTTTTGTCATTTCTGATATTGCCTCATCCTTAAAATGTCTTTTACTTTTAGAGAGATACACAGGCTGTATAATAACATTATTTGAGATAAGGTAAAACTGTTCTAAAAATTTTTCAAGCCACCTAGATATTCCTGTATAACTTAACATGACAAATCAAAAAGAAGTTGAAAAAAACTTTCAGAATAATGTCTTTGTCCTTTTTTAGCATCAAATTATTTTTCCATTAATTGCCTTAATTTTGACATTTGGATAAGTGATATTTATGTCCCAATTTATCTTGAACTTTCAGAAAGCTGATAAAATGGCATAGCAAATCATCAGAGTAACTGGAGAGAAACTGAAATGTCAGAAGTAGTTGAACACTTGCAGTGAAAAAAAAAATATATATATATATATATATATATATATGTAAAGTACTAAGAATTAAAATGAAAAAAATTCAATGCTGAAGAAAAATATACTAATAAGCAGATATGTAATTACACTTCAATTTATTAAGAATTTCAAGGTGGTCTGAAAATTAAATGGTATTACTTTATTCTAATTCATACTGTCAATAGAGTAGGTGAGGTTATAATTTTGAGCTCATGTTGGACTATGTTGTTGTTTTTTAAAATGTGATTAATAAATAGAACAAAGAATTCCTACATCCAACCAATATGAAAAAAAAACATGGTCAGATTTTATTCTCAACTGAAATAATCAAGAAAGAAGAAGAAAAGGAACAACTAATTTAAACATTATTTTTCAAGGTACTGGAATCAAGCAATAGAAGTCAGTGATCCCTGAGACAGTAAACAAATGAGGTAACCCAGATGATTGCCGAAGCTTTCTTCCTTGAAAAAGTGTTTAGTGTGATATGGGAAATCCAGATGAAGCCCAACAGACTGTGCACTGAGAAGACAGAACTGAGGGTCTGGGGGGACCAAAGCAGCAAAAGTCATAGGACAGACTATGGGAGAGGAAAGAGATACACAAAGAAAGAACCCAGAGACCTGCAGAGGTTTCTCCTCAAGTATTCAATCAAGGATTGATAAACACATGTGTGTGAGGAAACTCACTCTATCCAGGAACAGAACCGCCTGAAAGGACTAGAGGAAACAGCATGCTTGTAGAGGGTACAGAATCAGGAAAACCTTGTAATTTGTAGTGCATTGAAGAGAACACTATTAGCTCTAGACTAAAACCTGCTCTGGTTTTAATTAATAAATATTGAAAGCAAGGCCAGAAGGAATGTAATTCTTTCTATAATTAACTTAACTCTGTCTCAGAAAAATGCTTAATAAATTACACAGCAATACAAAATATCCAGTTCCCCCAAAATAAATTTTAAAATGTTTTACATTAAATAAAATATTACCAGATAGCAAAATAGGCAGGAAAGTGCAACCTATTATAAATGGGGGGAAAAAATCAATCAATTGAAACTGACCCAGAATTGACACAGATATTAAACTTAGCAGGCAGGGAATTTAAAACAACCATTATCAACACATGGAGACATGGAAAAATGCAAGGAATCTCCAAATTGTACCTCTAGAGGTGAACATTACAATGTATGATATGAAAAATACACTGAATGGAAATTAATAACATAAAATACATTGCAGAAGAAAAGATTAGTGTTTTTGAAGCCATATAGAACCTATAAAAAATTAAGGAAAGGAAAACATTTCAATGGACAGCACATCAATCAACTATGGAACAATTTCAAGCAGTTAATATATAGGTAAATGGAGACCTGGAGGAGGGGTCAGTTAAAGTTTAGAAAATCATGACCAATTTTTCCCTAATCTTTAAAAATGTATAAACACACAATTCCAACAAGCTCCATGAGCTCTAAGTACAAGAAATATGAAGAAAAACATACCAAAGAATATCATAAAGAGAAAACCTTCCAAACAACACAGACAGGGGGAGAGAACATCTATGACAAATGAACAAGAGTAAGGATGCCAGTCAATCGGTCTTTCTAAATAAATGGAAGAGTCTTCAAGTATAGAAGTAGGAAATCCTAACAGCCTACAATTATGAAAACACCTTTCAAAATTAAAATGGAAATAAAGATTTTTCAGACCTGAAAGATTCATCACCAATAGACCTGCTCAACAAGTAACATTAAAATAAGACTTTCAGGCACAGAGAAAATGAATAAGATGGAAATATGGACCTAAAGAAAAGGAATAATAAAACAGGTAATAGTAACTACATGGGTCAGTATCTAAAACTTTTCCTATTATTTAAAATCTTTGAAAAATACACCATTTAAACAAAACTAACACTGTTGTGGGGTTTATAACATATGTAAATAAAATGTATGATAACAGTAGCATAAAGGTGGAGAGGAGAGAATTTGATACATATTATTGTAAGATTCCTATTGTGAAGTATGGCATTACTTAAAGATGGAATATAATAAGTAAAGTTGGGAACTTTAGAGCAACCACTAAAATAAGAAAACAGAGCTATGTGTAATTAAATCAACAAAGATGTTAGAACTGAATGATAAAAATAATCATGTAATCTAAAAAAAGGCAGGAAAAAGGAAATAGAGAATTAAGGATAGATGGGAAAAAGGGAAATCAAATACTGTTTTAATAGATGTAAAAGTAACCATATAATTATCACATTAGATGTAAATTATCCAAATACCCCAAGATTAGATAAAAATGCTAGATTCTTTCTGTTGCTTACAAGAAACTCATTTTAAATATAAAGACACAAACCAATTATAGATCAAAGGATAGAAAAATACCAAGCTAACATTAATCAAAAGAAAGCTAGAGAGACTATATTAATATCAAAGTAGATTACAGGCCAGATAATATTAATAAGGATCAAGAAATTCACTTTATAGATAAAAGAGTCAATTTGTCAAAAAGACAGTGATCCTAAATGTTTACATATCTAATGTTGGAACAGTGCAGAAATAGGTCCACATGTAAATGGACAACTGACTTTTTTCAGAAAGTCTGTAAGATAACTGAGTGGAAAAGAAAAGTCCTTTCAATAAATGATGCTGAGATCATAACATATCAATATGCAAAAAATAAACTTGAATCTATGTCACAGAAGTTAAACTAAATTAATTCAAAATGAATCATAGACTAAAATGTGAAACCTGAAACCATAAAACCTCTATCAGAAAACACAGAAAACCTTTATGACTTTGGGCTATATAAAGATTTCTTAAATATGACACCAAAATCTGGGTCCATCAAAAAATTGACAAACTGATAAGTTAGACTTCATCAAAATTAAAATGAATTCTCTTTGGAAGGAAATAATAGAAATAAAATACAATCCATAGAATGGGAAAAAGTATTTGCAAAACAAATATTCAATAAGGTATCTATTTGTAGAATATTTAAAATCTCAAAATTCAAAAACATGAAAACAACTAAGTTTTAAAAGATATACAATATATTTAGGCAGATAACATGTTTATCAAAGAAAATATAGGGATAACAAATAAACACATGACAAAATGTTCAACATTATTATTTTCTAAGAAAATGCAAATTGAAGCCACAATGAGATACTACTATTCTTATGTTGGAATGGCTAAAATTTAAAAGCCCGATCATGTGAAATTTTGATGAGGGTTTAGAAGAAGAGAAACTTGAACTATTGTCGGGCATAGAACCAGTACAACCACTTTGAAAAACAGTTGGACTCTCTCTTAAAAATTAAAAGCACTTACATGTGAATCATCCATCCTAGATCTATCCTATGTATTTGCCCAAGAGAAATAAAAGTATATACCCACACAAACACTTGTACACCAATGAACATGGCACTTTATTTATTTTTTTTGCTAATTGCTGCAAATGGAAAACAACATAAATATTCATCAACTGAAGAATGGATAAATAATTATAAATATTCATACCATAAAATGCAACTCAACAGTAATAATAATAAAAAAAACTATTGATACAACCAACAAGAAGTAGAAATCTCAAAATAATTATGCTGAATAAAAGAAGCCCCCCAACTTTTTTAAAGCACATACTATATTATTCTATTTATATAAAATTCTAGAAAATGCAAACTAATCTAAGCAACAGTGTTTACCTGGTGGAGGGAATGGAGAAAGTTGGATGGGAAAGATATATTTTGATTGTAGTGACAATTTCATTGATCCAAATGTATAAAACTATACATTTTATGTATGCACAGCTTATTGTATACCATGAATTCCTTAATAAAGCTGCTAAGAAAGAAGACAAATTTTAAAAATTTAGAACAAAAATTACTCCCCCTTACCATCAAATGTATTCAATTCAATAACTGAGCAAAATGTATGAGTAGAAAGCCAAGTAGTTTCTAACAATTTTACTCAATAAACACCAAGGTAGACTAAAGAACTGAAAGTACAACATGAATAAAACTTCATTTTACATATAACGAATTGAGGCCAAATAGCTTATATCTTGTCACTTCCATCCTTTTTTGCTATATTCCACATACTGAACTATTGCATTTTACAAGGCCATTCAGCAGTGAATGTCAGAGCAAAATCACAAATCTACATTTTAAAATATTAAGTGTTATTTTCTTACCATACCAGTTCTCTGAGTCAGCCATATGTACTTCTTGTGGTGGAACTTTGAAAAAGGTTGGAAAGTCGGGAAGCAAACTCATGCTCATGTATTCTTTTTATCTTTTTCTTACTGTCTTCATTCAAAAATTGGCACAGAACCAGAGAATAAAATGGTGCTGTGAAAGTCTGAGAAGTGGGGAAATTGGGGAGAAGTTTGTCAAAGGGTACAAACTTTCAGTTATAAGATAGATAATCAACTTGAGCTTGGTAGTTATTTCACAGTATGTATGTATATTAAATCAGCACATTGTACACCTTAAATCACTTCGTACAGCCTAAATTTATACACTTTTTGTCAATCATACCTCAGTAAAGCTGGAAAAAAGACTTAGATATTAGTTCCTTTAAAAAGACTTTTGGATTAATCTTTTATTTTAACTGCCTTTTTCATCTCTAGTCAAGAACATATATTCATGAAATGGATCCATACTTGGCGATAGTGAAACTGTACTAAATGCTTCCAAACTGAGAATAATGTAAATAAATGTTTTGAATATTCTTCATAACTCTAGTTAAATAGTCCAAGAAAAATGTTTGATTCAATGATTGATGTCAACAATGAAATAAAATTTATCCTTCAACCAGAACTTATTTCTATAATCAACCTTATTTTATCTCATTAAAATACAATGAAGATAGTTAATGTTTATCTTACTAATCAGTTTTTGACATGTAGACCTAATTTTAAAACAATGAAAATTATTTGAAATTTTAATCTTTGTTATTTCTGATACAGCCACCTCTTATAGGCAGAGTACTATTTGAAAGCATGGTATATGTAGAAGAACAAATTTGGGGACTATTAAATTTAAATAGTAATAATAACTACATATTAGCTTTAAGAGAACAAATATCAACCATGGGTGTTTAGACACAGTCTTAATATTAATTATTGATTTTGACCCTGTTTCCAGTTAAAATATCTACACTATAAATTCAACTAATCTGATATTTCAACCTTACTTAAGACACCATTTGTCATACCTGTAGACAAAGGGAAGAGTATCAGCAAGATCATTCACATATTTTGGAAAGCTATGGACTACTGACCCAGCAGTTCTACAGGTATGTCTCCTACTCTGATGTTGAGCCCAGAATCAAATGCCATTATCTTTATGTATTGACCTTGCCTGGATGTAGAGTGTCATAAAGGAGATAGGCTTTTACATATGGTAAAAATATCTTCTATGCTGGTTCTTTCTACTTTCTTTTCTCTATCAATTCAACTACTTTAATTAACTACTTTCAGAACTCTTTCAAAATTGATGGACTTTTAATGACAGGAGTTTATTATTTCTACTGCGTTAAAATTTTCTGATATTGTATGTCATTTAAGAGAATTGTGGAAAAATTGGGTAAATATTGATACTTAGCCGTCTTGAAGGTTTGTATACAAAACTATAGTATTTATTTGGAGAATTTTAAATGTTTTAGTATTCACACATTGTAAATAAATTTTTACTCTATAATATGTTATTTGAAAATAAAGCATTCACTCATTTTTTTCCTGGGTGTAGTGGCAGGGTACACACAGGAAAGGGGCTTTTCTCTTCACGTGTAGATGTATTTCTAGTGTATCCGTGAGGAGGAAGGCGATCTCCACGTCTTACTCTTCCGCCATCTTCCCGCTGACCCCTCTGTTGGTTTGGTAGCAGTATTTTTTTCTCTTTTTAGATTCTTAAATTCTCCCTTTATGGAAAAGTGCAGATGACATACTCCTAAAAGAGAAAAGCAGTCACAGAGACCAGTCATGAATATCCTGCTCACTTTTTGATCAGTCTTACATCAGATATATAACTGCAACATTTAATTATGTCCTCATATTAGGTAATAGTTTTTCCTCTTAATGTTAATATATAATGTTCTTTTTAAAAAAATACACATTCACAGTAAATGCTCTAGGAACTTTCAGGCCCTGGTATTAATATAGGCTACACTATGTCCATTTGCTCCATAGTGTATTCTTCTGGTGTACACACATACACATACACACACACATACACACACACACACACACACACACACACTAATATGCCCACATATGCAAATCAAAGCGATGTTAAGTTGTTCCATCTGTTCCAAAGAGTACTATAGATACAGTCAAATGATGATTCCAGAGCTTCCCTGGTGGTGCAGTGGTTGAGAGTCTGCCTGCTAATGCAGGGGACACAGGTTCGTGCCCCGGTCCAGGAAGATCCCACATGCCACAGAGCGGCTGGCCCGTGAGCCATGGCCGCTGAGCCTGCGCGTCCGGAGCCTGTGCCCTGCAACAGAAGAGGCCACAACAGTGAGAGGCCCGTGTACCGCAAAAAAAAAAAAAAAAAAGATGATTCCAAAATTTTGTTTGACCAAGCTATTTTGTTGCTTATATTGTGTTAGCAATGTTTCCATATACCTACTTCATAACATAAAAAGAATAAGTTTGGACTACTTTGTCTTTTTATTTCCCTAATCTCTTCCATATGACACTCTGGGTTTTTTTAAACTAGTTTTTTCCTTTAAAAATATTCTCTTTTTGTAGTGATTTATTTAGCAGTCTCATAAAATAAACTTCAAAGTAGAGTGATGCTTGTATATTAGTTTATAAGAGAGAGTTTAAATGAAGTGCTGCACATCATGGATATATAATTTGATAGCAAATCAATATGTGCCAACTAACAAAATACATCAATTTAATTTATATAAAAAATTCAAAAACATAGGCAGGAGCTTATTTTTTCAATAGAAAGTCACCTGTCCTTACTGGAAAGAATCAGAGAGAATTTCATAGTTAAAGAAAATAAAAAGTTCTATGCTTGAATAGTTATGAAACAATTTGAATTTTGATTTTTCAGACAGTGTGGTGAGACTGATTAAAAGTAAGGAGGTAGAAACATATGGCAATAAGGAAGGAAAGATAAGGCTATATAAAGCACTAAAAATCAATCTTGCTGCAGTGTGCAAGCCAAAAAAGACTGACAGATTGCATCACAATGTGATTTTTCCATATATTAGAACATTACTATATTATGTTGAACAAACTTATGTAGTTTCCCCCCTCACCCTAAGAATCAGAGAAAATTTACAATGTCATATTTCAGAAGATAAATCTTTGGACTTCATTATAGTTATTGTGAAGATGTCAATTTCTAGATTTCTGGCATGATAGAGAACAATACTGTAAATATGTTAAAAGGAAATTAAGTATCGATGTCATAGCATCTTTAAAGTGTAAATTCATAAAATTGTGATAGAAGGCATTAAAGAATTTAATTATCAATGGAAACACTATACAATTATGACTGTGTAGTGCATACATTTCAAAACCATTGTCACCACAGGAAAATCATTTTTATATTCCATAGGCCATTTTTGGTTTATATAATTGAAATGAACTATCAGTCTACCAATCAACATTAAGAAATTGTATTGTTGAAACTAACATCTGCAGATCACACATTTTTGGAGGTTCAGACCCTCTAGAACAATATGGAGTCCTAATAAATGTCCTCTTTGAGGAGTTTATGTTTTTTTTAGCAAAAATATGAGTATATACATATATATACATATATACATATATTGAAAATATAATTCAACTTAATCACAAATTTAAACTTTTTACTCAATTTAATTATGTTGTGGATCTTCACTTTTTCCTCTTCTGCTATCTATTTTGGGTACATCTTATTCAGTATAATGCTTTATTTTTCAGGGTTAATAAAGACTAATAAATATATTTAAGGAGCAAAAGAAACACAAATGTTAAGTAATGTATTAGTGATACATGTTGATACTCAAAAAAAGAAGACTGAATTTGAAATGTCAATAAAATGAAAGGGATGAATATGCTTTAGACAGCTTCCTTCTTTCTGAAATGGCCTCCTTGTTTCCTCCAATTCCGTGCCATGTGGCACAGTCCCCAGTAGATAGAAACATGTGCCTACGTCATTGTTAAGGACCAGGATAATTTCAAAGCTTTTCTCCATAGGCCTAGTCAACTCTGGGTAAAATGAATCTGTTATAATTTTAAAAAATAAAAACTAGTGCCAGGTAAAACCAGCTCTTTAATATAAATAACACCAAAAACATCACTGATGAAGATTCAGTCAATAAAAGCATTGAATTTTGAGAAATAATTTTGGGTGACAATTATGCAAAAATAAAAGATAAAAGAAGTTTAGATTTTTTAAAATTCTCAAAGTATTGTAAAACTTGTCAAGGAGAATTAATATACTATTTTCTGCATTCATATTAGCTTAGACAGCTGCTATGAATTGTGTCCCTCCAAAATGATGTGTTGAAGTCTTAACCCCAGTACTTCAGAATGTAATCTTATTTGAAAATGGGGTCTTTATCAAGTTAAAATGAGGTCATTAGGATGGGTTCTAATCCAATATGACCTAAACTCCTACTAAAAGAAGAAATTTGGACTGAGAGATGGATGTACACAAAAAGAAGACTATGTAGAGATACACAGGGAGCAGATGGCCAAGTGACTGGCGTGATGCATCTACAAGTCAAGGAATTCCAAGGATTGCCAGCAAATACTAGAAGCTGTAAAAGGTAAGGAATAATTTTCCCCTAGAGCTGATAGTGACAGCATGGCCCTGCCAATACTTTGGTTCAGATTTCTAGCCTCTAGAACTGTGAAAAAATAAATTTATGTTGTTTTATCTGATCGAGATTTGGGTACTTTGTTATGGAAGGCATAGGAAATAGCAATGCAACACCTATACAACATTTCTTAAATTTTTAAGACTTTAAAAAAATATGGTATGTAGAACTGTGAAATTCTGCATGTAATTAGATCAACCTGAAAAAATTCAGTTCTAGCCACCAAATATGCTATTATAACAAAATAACCTTTGAAATGTTGGAAGTTAAAGTATGGGATTCACTGAACTAACATACACTGATTTTGAAATATGTATCACACAATAAAGCAGGAACTTGACTGAAATCATGTTTTAAAATATAAGTATATATTTTAAAATTCAGATTCAGGTAATTTGGCTTATCTATATTTTAATATATGTAAACTTCATAAATGATGGCATAAGGAAACTCTAATATGTACATATATTCCTATGAATCAGGGGTATTATCCATATATTAAAAAGTTGTGATCAATAGTGTACAGCTTTGTTGAAAATTGGCAGTTTGAAAATCTAATGGCTCATATCCAAGGAAGAGCTCCATACGCTATATATTCCTAACTCAGTGTAATATAGAAAATTTTCTTTTTTGGGTACAATTCCCATCCCCCAAAATGTTGGCCAGTGGCAGTGTGGGGTGAGCATTCTCCTCAATCATCTTGAATACATAATATCATATGTTATTACATATTTTTACATTTACATAATGAGGAGAAAACTTTATTAAAAATAAAATACCTGATGCAAACAAGTCACAAAATTGAGTTTTATTTTCTAAACTTCAGACTACAGAAAAGTTATCTTGAGTAATATATTTTAGTAGTGGGGTCTATTCTGTACTCCTTTTCTAGGCAGATATTCCACTGAAATCAGAATTGGATACTTAATGATAAATATGAGAGCTACTGTAAGTTATGTGCTAAATGAGATTTGAATTACTAGGGGTAAAATTCCCAGAAAGAAAATGGGGGCTCTGGCTATCTGTCTTCAATTAATGTGAACAGGAATATAGACTTTAATTTTAACATTTAATGTTGGAAGTGTACTGTAAGATATATTTACTTATATTTACTTTTGAAAGCTATAATATACTGTTAATCATAATCAAAAGCATGTGCATCTAAATTCAATACACTTATATGGAAACATTACAAACATTTTCAGAAATAGAAGTCAGATACTGTTCTTTCCAAACCGTTTTCTGGTTGCCGTATCATAATCTGTAACAACAAAGATTAGTACTTCAGAAAACAATTCCCAAATTAGTTAGCCTGATGGCTAGATGTACATCCGTCAAAACCAATGTAGCATTTAGCAGGTGAATGATGATATAGCTTATTTTGTAAGAATGCCCTTTTGCTCTCTGATATAATATATCATAGGGTCCAGGATTGAATTTTCATTTAAGCATAGAGAGTGTACCAATCTTTTTTTATTTTTATTTTTTGTGATATGCGGACCTCTCACTGCTGTGGCCTCTCCCGTTGTGGAGCACAGGCTCTGGATGCACAGGCTCAGCGGCCATGGCTCACGGGCCCAGCCACTCTGCAGCATGTAGGATCTTCCTGGACCGGGACACAAACCCACGTCCCCTGCATCGGTAGGCAGACTCTCAACAACTGCACCACCAGGGAAGTCGCATTCTTGTATTTTCTCTACAAGAAAATGATTTTCTTGTAGAGAAAGTGATTTTCTCTACCTTTCTTCGCCAAGGGTTTTACTAGGAATCCAATATCCATTGTCTCTATACATGTGAAACTTTCAACAGGGGAAGTCTGAAGTAAAATTTAGAAAATTAATCAAAATAATGTCCCAGGATATAAATGTAATGAAAATTAATTTAGGGCAAGTGAACATTACAGAAAGGGTAACACTAACAATGAAAAAGCAAAACAAAAGGAAACAAATATCAAGCAACCAAAATCCCTCAAACATTCAATAATAGGAGAAAGAGATTTTTAAAGATACTTCATAGTGAAATAAAATTGCCATTGAAAATCCAGAGGAACTTGATCATTCTTTATTTAACTAAGTATATTATTCTTTTAAGAGATGATTGTATGAAAAAAAGTTATAATACAAATATTTTTTCTCCTCAATAAGCAATGATTTCTAAACAATGCCACAGAAATACAGTTGTTTTTGGTATTGTTAGTGATATTATTTACTAACCATCCTAAAACAGACAACTTTGTTTGTTACAATTTTAGCACCTCAGTAAACTCAAAAGCTTCCACATCAAATATTGTTGACCTACACATGCCAAATTACAGCTCTGCATTCTGTGGTTGATTGATTATACTGCTATTGCATGTTTTCCCCTAAGATTTCAAGACTCTTTACACAGTATTTTAAACATGGACAAGCTGATGCTATAAAATTGAAAGCAGGGAATTCATTTGAAAAATTGCAAAGAAAAATGAAGAGAGTAATGGAAATACAAGGTAGAATATAAAGAGCAGATGATGGAAAATTCAGAACCCCCAAGTAATGATGACAAAAATTAATCATTCAAGGACAATGTATCAGTATTTGAAAGAACAACTGTTTGCCAAGTACAAACACCACCTTAGTAAGGTATCTTTTTCTTAGAGACACACATATTTTTGCTCCCCTCAGGGCAAACACACTTCTTTTGTTCTCCTTTCCCACTTGTGACAGAGTCATTATCTATGCTCTATGCTTAAATATGTCAGTGTGGGTAAGAGGTTTGTTCTACATATTAGCATACTCCTCCTCTATCCCAGCTCCCAATGACTTTCATTCAGCAACATTTATTGGAAAATCTAACTGTAAGTACATTGTTTTTTCAAAACTGACTGACACATTAGAATTAGAAAAGTGTTTAATTATGGTTTGTTTTTACTACCAATACTCTCAGATTGCACTTCAACTAGCCTAGCAGTGAGGCAGACAAGAGGTTTTTTGTTCTTTAGGTTTTTTTTTCTCATGAAATGATTATAATTGGCACCAAGTTGGAGAACTACTAATGTAGTGAAGAGATTCAAAATGGTGTCAAAAAATTGAGTTAAGTCTTTGCAATTGGCAGGCTTACAGCCACTGACAAATCAAAATCATTTTGATCATGAACTTGTTATGTAAAATGGAATTATACTAATTTCTAATCTGTAGTTTTGTTTTCAGGGTCAAGTAAGAATATAACTGTGGTATGTAAATTTTATGCATATCTTAGTTATCTTACTACTGCAAACTCTAGCACTTCTGTGTCCAGTGGAGGAGTATATTGGTATCCAATAATTCTATGTTCAATATATTTTCAATATCCTCATATTAAATTACATTGCTAATTTTTTCAATGGTAATTTCAGATTAATATGTAGAGATGGGTTAGAATACTATCATTTTGTTGATTTTACTTAATTTATAAAAGGCAATTTAAATTTCAATTAAAAGCATTTTCAGTTATTGCAAATTGATGTTAAGGGCATAGAGTATATTGCTTGGATTCCTGTTCTATATAGAACAATAATTCATAGACAAATAAATGATCTCTTTTGCTTCCTTGGGAAAATGACTTATGAACCAAACACTTGTACTGAGGCATGCTACAGTGATAAGATGTGACCTTAAAACAATGTAGATCAGCATGAAGAAAGTAGAAACAAGGTTACTTAATTGTGATATAAGGTACTTAACAGTACAGTTTTAAACTATAAGCTCTTCTTGAAAGAAAGAATATTAAGTAATAAAGAACAGTTCATAAGTGCTTAAAAAGGATTTATAAAATTATAAAATAATTTAAAGATAGCTGTTTGAGTAACTGCATCCTTGAATTTTTAATATAGTTTAGGCGTAGACCAGCTTACTAATGTACATAAATTTAATTTAACAACACTTTTATAATATTAAATGTATATATCCTTTCTCAATAGATGGCAAATAAGTCCAAGAGAGAAGAATCATGTATAAATTATAATGTTAATTAATGCTTTAAAAAATCTTACTATGTGATAGAAGTGTTTTTAATGTTTTATATACATTTAAAAAATTTACTGCTCATAGCAACACTATGAAGTAAGTATTAGTATTAACTCTACTTTAAAGATAAGAAAACATAGTCAGTTACCTAAGGTCACACAGCTAATGATGACAGAGCTAAAATTTAATACAAACTGCCTCCAAATCTGGGTTCCTAACCTTACTGTAATTTATATGCATAATTTGCATGTTCCAAATACCAACAGTAATTCAAGATTTTGCATGGGTATTAAACAAATATTGATAAACTAATTGGACTGAACTGAATGGTGTGTTAAATGATGTGTGTTATAAAAGTTTACTAGCTCTTGTATAGTCAATCATTTATCATCTTGGAATTAAAAAAAACTGCCTCAGAAATTCAAGGGTCACCTAGGAAATCTTCAACATTATTCTTCAATCTCCCTCATTTGCTTAGTAAACTCTTGCCTTAGAATTGACTTATCTGATGTAATGAGATTGTAACCTCAGCAGTAGCATGCCCTAAAGGTAAGAATGCTGTTATTAATAACCCTCAAGCATTAGCTCTTATGGTAGAAGCTTGTAATTTAGCTTTCAATAAGCTGCATTCTAAATGTAAAACATTTTTTAAAAAATATATATAATCTATGTGTAAATGTGTGACTATAAAACAAATTTTAATTGAAGTAGAGTTGATTTACAGTACTGTACTAGTTTCAGGTGGACAGCATAGTGATTCAGTATTTTTGCAGACTATGTTCTATTATCAGTTATTAAAAGATGTAAAGTGTAATTCCCTGTGCTATAGAGAAAATCCTTGTTGCTTATCTATTTTATGTATAGTAGTTTGTATCTGTTGATACTGTAACACTAATTTGTTCCTTCCCCTCTGCTTCTCTCCTTTGGTAACCACAGGTTTGTTCCCTATGTCTGTGAGTTTCTTTTTGTTTTGTATATGCATATATTTGTACTATTTTTTAGATCCCATATATGTGATATCATATAGTTTTGTCTTTCTCTGACTTATTTCACTAAACATAATATTCTCTAAGTCCATCTACATTGCTGCAAATGGCAGTATTTCATTCTTTTTTTATGGCTGACTAATATTCCCTTGTATACATATACCACTTTTTAATCCAGTCATCTGTGGATGGGCACTTGTGTTGCTTCAATGTCTTGGCTATTGTAAATAGTGCTGATATGAAAATTGGAGTGGAGCGACGAGGGGAAGATGGTGGAAGAGTAAGATGCGGAGATCACCTTCCTCCCCACAGATAAACCAGAAATACATCTACATGTGGAACAACTCCTACAGAACCCCTACTGAATGCTGGCAGAAGACCTCAGACCTCCCGAAAAGCAAGAAACACCTCACGTACCTGGGTAGGGCAAAAGAAAAAAAAGAAAAAACAGAGACAAAAGAATAGGGACAGGACCTGCACCAGTGGGAGGGAGCTGTGAAGGAGGAAAGGTTTCCACACACTAGGAACCCCCTTTGCTAGTGGAGACTGTGGGTGGCAGAGGGGGGAAGCTTCGGAGCTGTGGAGGAGAGTGCATCCACAGGGGTGCGGAGGGCAAAGCGGAGAGATTCCCTCACAGAGGATCAGTGCCGACCAGCACTCACCAGCCCAAGAGGCTTGTCTGCTCACATGCCAGGGCAGGCAGGGCTGCAAGCTGAGGCTCAGGCTTTGGTCAGAGCACAGGGAGAGGACTGGGGTTGGTGGTGTGAACACAGCCTGAAGGGGTTAGTGCACCACAGCTACCCAGGAGGGAGTCCGGGAAAAGGTCTGGAGTTGCCAAAGAGACAAGAGACTTTTTCTTCCCTATTTGTTTCCTGTTGCGCGAGGAGAGGGGATTAAGAGCACTGCTTAAAGGAGCTCCAGAGACGGGCGTGAGCCATGGCTAAAAGCGCAGACAACAGAGACCGGCATGAGACGCTAAGGCTGCTGCTGCCACTACCAAGAAGCTTGTGTGCGAGCACAGGTCACTTTCCACACCTCCCGTCCGGGGAGCATGTGCAGCCTGCCACTGCCAGGTTCCTGGGATCCAGGGACAGCTTCCCCGGGAAAACGCATGGCGAGCCTCAGGCTGGTGCAGCGTCATGCCGGCCTCTGTCACTGCAGGCTCAACCCACACTCCGTGCCCCTCCCTTCCCCCCGGCCTGAGTGAGCCAGAGCCCCTGAATCAGCTGATCCTTTAACCCCGTCCTGTCTGAGTGGAAAAACAGATGCCCTCCGGGGACCTACATGCAGAGGCAGGGTCAAATCCAAAGCTGAGGCCCTGGGAGCAGTGAGAACAAAGAAGAGAAGGGGAAGTCTCTCCCAGCAGCCTCAGAGGCAGCGGACTGAAGCTCCACAGTCAACTTGATGAACCCTGCATCTGTGGAATACAGAATAGACAGCGAATCATCCCAAACTGAGGAGGTGGACCTTGAGAGAAAGATTTATGATTTTTTCCACTTTTCCTCTTTTGTGAGTGTGTACGTGTATGCTTCTGTGTGAGATTTTGTCTATATAGCTTTGCTTCCACCATTTGTCCTAGGGTTCTATCTGCCAATTAAAAAAAAAATTTTTTTCTTAATAATAAGTTTTTATTTTAATAACTTTATTTTATTTTACTTTATCTTCTTTCTTTGTTTCTTTCTTTCTTTTTTCTTTCTTTCTTTCCTTCTTTCTTTCTTTCCTTCCTTCCTTCCTTTAGACAACAAGTCATCCCAAATTGAAGAGGTGGACTTTGAGAGCAAGATTTATGATTTTTTCCCCTTTTCCTCTTTTTGTGAGTGTGTATGTTTCTGTATGAGATTTTGTCTGTATACATTTGCTTCCACCATTTGTCCTAACGTTGTATCTATCCATTTTTGGTTTTTTCCATAATTGTTTTTTCTTAATAATTATTTTTAAATTTAATAACTTTATTATATTTTACTTTATTTTATTTTACTTTATCTTCTTTCTTTATTTTTTTCCTTCCTTCCCTCCTTCCTCCCTTCCTTCCTTCCTCCCACCATCCCTCCCTCACTCTCTCCCACCTTCCTTTCTTTCCTTCTTTTCTTCTTTCTTTCTTTCCTCCTGCCTTCCTTCCTTCCTTCCTTCCATCCTTCCTTCCTTTCTTTCTTTTTTCTTTCTTTCTTTCTTTTAATAGACAGCGAATCATCCCAAACTGAGGAGGTGGACCTTGAGAGAAAGATTTATGATTTTTTCCACTTTTCCTCTTTTGTGAGTGTGTACGTGTATGCTTCTGTGTGAGATTTTGTCTATATAGCTTTGCTTCCACCATTTGTCCTAGGGTTCTATCTGCCAATTAAAAAAAAAATTTTTTTCTTAATAATAAGTTTTTATTTTAATAACTTTATTTTATTTTACTTTATCTTCTTTCTTTGTTTCTTTCTTTCTTTTTTCTTTCTTTCTTTCTTTCTTTCTTTCTTTCTTTCTTCCCACTTCTAGTAATTCTTTCTCTCTACTTTTTCTCCCTTTTATTCTGAGCCATGTGGATGAAAGGCTCTTGGTGCTGTAGTCAGCAGTCAGTGCTGTGTCTCTGAGGTGGGAAAGCCAACTTCAGGACACTGGTCAACAAGAGACCTCCCAGCTCCACATAATATCAAATGGTGAAAATCTCCCAGAGATTTCCATCTCAATGCCAGCACCCAGCTTCACTCAACGACCAGCAAGGTACAGTGCTGGAAAACCTATGCCAAACAACTAACAAAACAGGAACACAACCCCACCCATTAGAAGAGGGGTTGCCTAAAATCATAATAAGTCCACAGACACCCCAAAACACACCACAAGACGTGGACCTGCCCACCAGAGAGATAAGATCCAGCCTCATCCACCAGAACAAAGGCACTAGTCCCCTCCAACAGGAAGCCTACACAACCCACTGAACCAACCTTAGCCACTGGGGACAGACACCAAAAACAATGGGAACTATGAACCTGCAGCCTGCAAAAAGGAGACCAAAAACACAGTAAAATAAGCAAAATGAGAAGACAGAAAAACACACCACAGATGAAGGAGCAAGATAAATACCTACCAGACCTAACAAATGAAGAGGAAATAGGCAGTCTACCTGAAAAAGAATGCAGAATAATAATAGTAAACATGATCCAAAATCTTGGAAATAGAAGAGACAAAATGCAAGAAACATTTAACAACGAACAAGAAGAACTAAAGATGAAACAAACAATGATGAACAACAATAAATGAAATGAAAAATACTTTAAATGGGACCAATAGCAGAATAACTGAGGCAGAAGAACTGATAAGTGACTCATATTTAACGTGATGAAGGAGAAAAACCTGCAACCAATATTACTCTACCCAGCAAGGATCACATTCAGATTTGATGGAGAAATTAAAACTTTACAGACAAACAAGAGCTGAGAGAGTTCAGCACCACTAAACCAGCTTTACAACAAATGCTAAAGGAACTTTTCTAGGCAAGAAACAGAAGAGAAAGAAAAGACCTACAATAACAAACCACAAACAATTTAGAAAATAGGAAGAGGAACGTACACCTCGATAATTACCTTAAATGTAAATGGACTAAATGCTCCCACCAACAGACACATATTGGCTGAATGGATACAAAAACAAGACCCATATATATGCTGTCTACAAGAGACCCACTTCAGACTGAGAGACACATACAGACTGAAAGTAAGGGGATGGAAAAAGATATTCCATGCAAATGGAAACCAAAAGAAAGCTGGAGTAACAAATCTCATATCAGACAAAATGGACTTTAAAATAAAGACTAGTAGAAGAGACAAAGAAGGACACTACATAATGATCAAGGGATTGATCCAAGAAGAAGATATAACAACTGTAAATATTTATGCACCCAACATCGGAGCACCGCAATACACAAGGCAGATACTAACAGTCACAAAAGGGGAAATCAACAGTAACAAACTCATAGTAGTGGATTTTAACACCCCACTTTCACCAATGGACAGATCATCCAAAATGAAAATAAATAATAGAAATGAAGGAAATGACAGCAAAGATCAATAAAATTAAAAGCTGGTTCTTTGAGAAGATGAACAAATTTGATAAACCATTAGCCAGACTTATCGAGAAAAAAAGGGAGAAGACTCATCAATAGAATTAGAAATGAAAAAGGAGAAGTAACAACTGACACTGCAGAAATACAAAATATCCTGAGAGATTACTACAAGCAACTCTATGCCAATAAAATGGACAACCTGGAAAAAATGGACAAATTATTAGAAATGCACAATCTGCCGAGACTGAATCAGGAAGAAATAGAAAATATGAACAGACCAGTCACAAGCAATGAAATTGAAACTGTGATTAAAAATCTTCCAACAAATAAAAGCCCTGTACCACATGGCTTCACAGGCAAATTCTGTCAAAATGGATTAAAGACCTAAATGTAAGGCCAGAAACTATCAAAATCTTAGAGGAAAACATAGGCAGAACACTCTATGAAATAAATCACAGCAAGATCCGTTTGGACCCAGCTCCTAGTGAAAGGGAAATAAAAACAAAAATAAACAAATGGGACCTTATTAAACTTCAAAGACTTCACACCACAAAGGAAACCATAAATAAGACCAAAATACAACCCTCAAAATGGGAGAAAATATTTGCAAATGAAGCAACTGACAAAGGATTAATTTCCAAAATTTACAAGCAGCTCATGCAGCTCAATAACAAAAAACAAGCAACCCAATCCAAAAATGGGCAGAAGACCTAAATAGACATTTCTCCAAAGAAGATATACAGACTGCCAACAAACACATGAGAGAATGCTCAACATCATTAATCATTAGAGAAATGCAAATCAAAACTACAATGAGATATCATCTCACACACATCAGCATGGCCATCAACAAAAAATCTAGAAACAATAAATGCTGGAGAGGGTGTGGAGAAAAGGGAACACTCTTGCACTGCTGGTAGGTATGTTAATTGGTACAACCCCTATGGAGAACAGCATGGAGGTTCCTTAAAAATGTACAGATAGTACTACCATATGACCCAGCAATCCCACTACTGGGCATATACCCTGAGAAAACCATAATTCAAAAAGAGTCATGTACCAAAATGTTCATTGCAGCTCTATTTACAATAGCCTGGACATGGAAACAACCTAAGTGCCCATCATCAGATGAATGGATAAAGAAGATGTGGCACATATATACAATGGAATATTAGTCATAAAATGAAGCAAAATTGAGCTATTTGTAATGAGGTGGGTAGACCTAGAGTCTGTCATACAGAGTGAAGTAAGTCAGAAAGAGAAAGACAAATACTGTATGCTAACACATATATATGGAATTTAAGAGAAATAAATGTCATGAAGAACCTAAGGGTAAGACAGGAATAAAGACATAGACCTACTAGAGAACGGACTTGAGGATATGGGGAAGGGGAAGGGTGAGCTGTTACAAAGTGAGAGAGTAGCATGGACATAGATACACTACCAAACGTAAGGTAGATAGCTAGTGGGAAACAGCCGCATAGCACAGGGAGATCAGCTCAGTGCTTTGTGACCACCTGGAGGGGGGGGATAGGGAGGGTGGGAGGGAGGGAGATGCAAGAGGGAAGAGATATGGGAGCATATGTATATGTATAACTGATTCACTTTGTTATAAAGCAGAACCTAACACACCATTGTAAAGCAATTATACCCCAATAAAGATGTTAAAAAAAAAAGTTAAAATAAAATAATAATTAAAAAAAGAACATTGGAGTGGATATATCTTTTCAAGTTAATGTTTTTGTTTTTGTTTTTCTGGGTTTATACCCTGGAATAACATGACAGTTCTATTTTTAGATTTATAAGGAACCTCCATAGAGTTTTCTGTAATGGCTGAACCAATTTACAACCTTACCAACAGTATATGAGTGTTCTCTTTTCTCTACATCCTCTCTAAAATATTTTATTTGTAGATTTTTTTTTTTTTTTGCAGTACGTGGGCCTCTCACTGTTGTGGTCTCTACCATTGTGGAACACAGGCTCCGAACGCGCAGACTCAGCGGCCATGGCTCACGGGCCCAGCTGCTCCGCAGCATGTGTGATCTTCCCAGACCGGGGCATGAATCCGTGTCCCCTGCATTGGCAGGCAGACTCTCAACCACTGCACCACCAGGGAAGCCCTATTTGTAGACTTTTTGATGATAGCCATTCTGACAGGTGTATGATAATACCTCATTGTGATTTTGATTTGCAGTTCTCTAATAATTAGGCATATTGAGAATCTTCCAGGTGTCTGTTAGCCATCTTTGTGTCTTCTTTGGGCAAGTGTCTATTCAAGTCTTCTGGCCAATTATGGATTGGATTGTTTGTCCTTTTGATATTAAGTTGTGTGTGTTGTTTGTACATTTTGCGTATTAACCCCTTGTTGGTCACATCATTTGCAAATATTTTCTCTGATTCAGTAGGTTATCTTTTCATTTTGTTAATGGTTTCCCTTCCTGTGCAAAAGGTTTTAAGTTTATTTAGGTTCCATTGATTTATTTGTTTTTCTTGTATTTATTTTGCCTTAGTGGGCTAATCCAAGAAAATGTTGCTACTATTTATGTCAAAGAATATTTTACCTAAGTTTTCTTCTAGGAGTTTTATTGTTTCAGGTCTCACATTTAGTTCTTTAAACTGTTTTGGGTTTAATTTTGTATATTATGTGAAGGAATTGTTCTAATCTCATTGTTTTACTGTGGTTGTCCAGTTTCCCCAGAACTATTTGTTGAAGAGACTGTCTTTTCTCCATTGTGCGTTTTTGTCTCTTTTGTTATAGATTAATTGATCAAAGGTGCATGGGTTTATTTCTGGGCTCTATTCTGTTCTATTTATCTATGTGTCTGTTCTTGAGTCAATACTACACTTGTTTTGATTACTGTAGCTTTGTAGTATGGTCTGAAGTCTGAGAGGGTTATACCTCCAACTTGTTCTTTTTTCTTAAGATTGCTTTGGCAATTCAGGGTCTTTTGTTTTTCCTTACATATTTTAGGATTATTCATTCCAGTTCTGTGAAAAATATCCTGAGTATTTTGATAAAGATTGCATTAGATACATAGATTACTTCCAGTAGAATGTCCATTTTAATAATATTTATTTATCCAATCCAAGAACATGGAATATCTTTCAAGTTCTTTGAATCATTTTTAATTTTCTTCATCAATGTTTTATAGTTTTCAGCATATAGTTGTTTAACCTCCTTTGTTAAGTTTATTCTTAGTTTTGTTTTTTATTTTCAGTATGCAGGACTCTCACTGTTGTGGCCTCTCTTGTAGCGGAGCACAGGCTCCGGACACACAGGCTCAGCAGCCATGGTTCACGGGCCCAGCTGCTCCGCGGCATGTGGGATCTTCCCAGACCGGGGCATGAACCCATGTTCCCTGCATCAGCAGGCAGACTCTCAACCACTGCGCCACCAGGGAAGCCCTCTTAGGTATTTTCTGATGCAATTTTAAATAAAAATTTTGTCTTTCTGATATATAATTATTAGTGTATAGAAATGAAACAGATTTCTGTATATTAATCTTGTACCTTACAACTTTCCTGAAATAATTTATTAGGTCTGCAGTGGAGACTTTAGGGTTCTCTATATAGAGTATCATGCCATCTGAAAATAGTGACAGTTTTATCTCTTCCCTTCCAATATGGATATCTTTTATCTCTTTTTCTTGTCTGATTTCTATTTTTAGGACTTCCAATACTATGTTAAATAGAAGTGGTGAGAATGGGCATCCTTGTCTTGTTTCTAAATTTAGCAGGAAGGCTTTCAACATTTCACCATTGAGTATTATGTTGCCTGTCAGTTTGTCATAAATAGCCTTTGTTATGTTGAGATATGTTCCCTCTATGCTCACTTTGATGAGAACTTTTATTATAAATGGATGTTGAATTTTGTCAAATGCTTTTTCTGCATCTATTGAGATGTGGTCGTGTGATTTTTGATTTTTGTCCTTCCTTTTGTTACTGTGGTGATACATTGATTTGTGTATGTTGAACAATCCTTGTGACCTTGGAATAAATTCCACTTGATCATGGTGTGTGATCCTTTTTCTGTATTGTTGGATTCAGTTTGTGTATTTCATTGAGGATTCTTGCATCTATATTCCTCAAAGACATTGGCCATTAGTTTTCTATGTTTGGTTTTGGCATCAGGGTAATGGTGGCCTTGTAGAATGAATTTTGGAGGTAGCCTACTCTTCAATTTTTTGTAATAGTTTGAGAAGGATAGGTATAAATTCACATTTTTGTTGCTAAAATAAGACTATCATTTCTTTTCTAGAAAATCTGTTGAACTTTGTTAACTAATCCTTGAAGTTGCAAATGTTTTAAAATAGGATATATAGGATTAAGAAAATAGCTGTCATTATCTATGAAAAATAAGAGCTGGCTTAGACATTACCTAGCCTAACCTTTGCATTTTACTAACGAGAATACTGCAAACCAAATACACCCAAGACTTGCCCCAAAAATTAGCAGCTAATTCTGTCTAGAATCAGGATTAGGATTTAGAGCTTATATCTCCTGTATTCCAATCTATTGATCTTTCACTCACAGTATAACCTGATTCACAGCATTAATCTGAAGGATTTCATCATTTGGAAGATTTTATCCATGACAGAAAACATGTACTATTTTAATAAAAACATATAAAAATACATTAATAGAATTCAAAAATAACAAAGAGTGGAACTTTGAAAATATTATGTTAGGAATTAAAAATAGTTAGGTTACATTTATCAGTGATTATTTATATATAAAGTATTCTTCTCATAGATGCATTTGGTGTTTATGACTTGTAGAGTAGAACAAAATGTAAGAAAGAGATCAACCATGATTTTAATTGCAAAACACTCTATAAACTGAGGAATAACAAGAAGGAAAGAGCACCAGATAGGAAGCTGATGTGATAATCTGATGTGCTAAGTGATAATTTAAATAATGATTTTATGGATGACACATTCAGAGGAAGAAATGTAACAACTAGACCTGAGAAATTGTTCTTAAATTATAGGATGTAAAATTCAAGATATTAAATTTATTTTCATTTATAAATATTGTAGAATACTAATTCTCTTAAAATCCAAAGAAACAATAGCAAATTTTTGAGTACAAAATATATTTGACAAATATAATTTTCAAAAAAATTCATGTACCTTTACTACACTAAAAAAGCATTCAAACTTGCCTCCTTTTAAGTTTTACCTACACAAATGACAGATACTTAAAACCATTTTGATTAATGAAGAAATAAAGGTTACACAGGAAAAATATAAAATATAACCTTTAAGCATATGCATTTTTAAAATATTAAAATAAATTTTGCTGAGTGGAAAACATGTAGTATAGAGAACTTAAATATGTTTGATGATAGACTGGCTATAATAATACTTTAGGAAAATAATGATCGCATTTTTATCTACAATTATCAAAACTTTCCATATGTTTAAAATGAGAATTATTATTTGCAGAGAAATTATTGGGTAGCTCAGCTAATAAAACTGAGAATAAAGAGCCAAGTCTAAATACAGAGAAAGAGAGAGAGAGAGACTTGGCTTTGTTTTGTTCAGTGAAAAAATAAATGCTGCCAAGTTGAAAATAATTAAAATTGATAGTTATTCATTTAACTGTATAACTTAAAATAGGATATCATCTGCATGTATTGCATGGTACAAATAGAAGTTAAGTTGAGCAAATATTCTGAAAAAAGTGAAAAATGGCTACAAGAAATGAAAATGTAAACTCTACAATCAAGAGAAGAATATGTACCACAATTTATATTAGAAATAATTTTTAAAGTAGGATTATGGAAAAGGAACAAAAATAGCTTGAAATTTAACTCATCATTTATTTTAAAATTCAAGATTTATGGGTAAGGCAAGTGAGGAAATGTGTAGCTTTGCCATAGTTATAAATGCAGTTTAAAATATAACTGTAAAAATATTAACAAGTAACAAGGCAGAGTCATAGAGTAGAAACTCCAAATTACAAGGGAGAATTATAGAAGGTCTTGATCGGATTTTTAAAATAAGTGTAAACTAGGGCTTCCCTGGTGGCGCAGTGGTTGAGAGTCCTCCTGCCGCTGCAGGGGATATGGGTTCGTGCCCCGGTCCTGGGAGGTCCCACATGACGCGGAGCGGCTAGGCCCGTGAGCCATGGCCGCTGAGCTTTCGCGTCCGGAGCCTGTGCTCCGCAACAGGAGAGGCCACAACAGTGAGAGGCCCACGTAACGCAAAAAAAAAAAAAAAAAAAAAAGTGTAAACTAGAAATATAACTCTGTATGAGTAGGAAATAAAATATTTTTATAAATAAAAGTATACAGGCAATACATTTGTACTACAATACAATATATATAATCAATCTGCTTAATTCACCTTTATTTAATTTTCAAAATTTTGATATCAGTCATTTAGGGTTTCCTTCCTTTCTGAGGGTTTACTCTTCAATAGCATAGAAACCATCTTCTATCTTTTACTGTCTGAATTATATCTGTGACAGACTGAGACAAAAGAAATAGTCATTGAAGAAAACTACTAATAACTGTGGTTTGGTCCTTGTTTCTCCCCAGTATCTTTTCTCTGTGCCTAAAGTAACTGTTTTTGTAACATTTGTAATAAAATTCTGCTGGACAGAAATTTGAGTTCAGTATCTATAAAATGCCTAACTAATGCTAAATGATGATTCACTAACTGATAGTAATGAAAAACAGTTCAACTGAGTGAAAAATAAGTGGGGAAATTTTGTGATATCAGTGATCGAGGTTAACTGATGTGCCAAGAAGCAACACAACAATATCCTGTTTTCAGACCTGCCTCTAATTTCAAACTCTCTTTGATTGGACCATATTTTCAGTATGACTGATTTCTATAGTTTAGATCTGATTTCCTTAAAAGTCAAACGAGGTTATACAGACATACCCCATTTTATTGTACCCCACTATACTTCACAGACATTACTTTTTTTTAATTGAAGGTTTGTGGCAAGCTTGGTTTGAGCAAGTCTATGAGAGAGATTTTTCCAACAGCGTTTGCTCACTTCATGTGTCTGTGTCACATATTCTCTGTGACATATTCTGTCACATTACACATACTGTAATTCTCACAGTATTTTAAACTTTTTCATTATTATTGTATGTGTTATGGTGATCTGTGATCAGTAATCTTTGATGTTGCTATTGTAATTGTGTTGAAGCTCTATGAACCACATACAGGTAAGATGGTTAATTTAATAGATCAATGTGTGTGTTATGACTGTAACATCTACCAGCTGTTCCCCTATCTCTTTCCTTCCCCTTAAGTGTCCCTATTCCCTGAGACTCAACAATATTGAAATTAGGCCAATTAATAACTCTACAATAGCCTCAAATTATTCAAGTGAAAGGAAGAGTTGCACATATCTCACTTTAAATCAAAAGCTGGGAATGATTAAGCTTAGTGAGAAAGGTATGTCAGAAGCCTAGATAGGCTGAAAAATAGCCCTCTTGTGCCAGTTAGCTAAGTTGTGAATGCAAAAGAAAAGTTCTTGAAGGAAATTAAAAGATGATAAACTAAACAGCCTTATTGCAGATATAAACAAAGCTTTAGTGGTCTGGATAGAAGATCAAACCACAAATAACATTCCCTTAAGTTAAAGCCTAATCCAGAGCAAGGGCCTAACTCTCTCCAACTCCACGAAGGCTGAGAGAGGAGAGGAAAGTGCAGAAGGAAAGTTTGAAGCTAGCAGAGGTTGGTTCATGAGGATTAAGGAAATAAGCCATCTCCATTAAATAAAAATACAAGATGAAACAGCAAGTGTTGATGTAGCAGCTGTAGCAAATTATCTAAAAGATGTAGCTATAATGAGTAATGAAGATAGAAACACTAAACAACAGGTTTTCAATGTAGAAGATAGGAAAATAGTATTAATTGAATCTTAATTTGGGAATAAATTGAGAAGGAAATAATGAGTTATTTTTGTTTTGCCATGCTTCATTGAAATTAGAGTAACAACCATGATTCCATAACTTTAATCAAAAATAGTTTTTGGGGCTTCCCTGGTGGCACAGTGGTTGAGAGTCTGCCTGACAATGCAGGGGACACTGGTTGGAGCCCTGGTCTGAGAGGATCCCACATGCTGCAGAGCAACTGGGCCCGTGAGCCACAACTTCTGAGCCTACGCGTCTGGAGCCTGTGCTCCGCAACGAGAGGCTGCGACAGTGAGAGGCCCATGCACCACGATGAAGAGTGTCCCCCACTCCCTGCAACTGGAAAAAGCCCTTGCACAGAAACAAAGACCCAAACACAGCCAAAAATAAATAAATTAATTAATTAATTTAAAAAATAGTTTTTGAAAACTGAAAGAAAATTTTTAAAATATATTTTAATCATCATATTATTGAATTATATGAAATGATTTTAACCTAATTGCTCAAATATTTAAATTGGAGTACAACTTATTTTCTTAAAATTTTCTTCTTGGAGGAAATAACTAAAGCATGATTTTTCTGGGTTCCTCTGTCTTGAACAACATACAAGTAATATGAGTATAAAAGACATCATTGCTTAACAATGTATAATGTCCAACACTCTTCATAAAAAGAACTCTTCATCCATCATCAATAAATTATGAGCATTTTTCTGGTAGAATTGGATTTCTTTGATCCATTTTGGTCTCTCTTGTGAGCACTAGTGGATCTTTGAAAAATAGTTCATGCTTCGAGAGTGTGCTATATGATCAAGAAAATGGAGAAGCTAGCTGACAGCATGGAACTAGGGCCATGATCATATTGTCTTTAGTACTATATTCCAACCAACTGAGCCAACCAAGCACAGACATTGATAACATAAAGGGTTTGCATATATTTTCCTGAAATTGGGTAAGGCATACCACCTCCATTATTAACAATTCTTAGTTATAAAACATTTTTTAAAATTTGGTATTAAACTTTGGAATTGTTTATCTCCTGAAAAAGTTTGTATACCTAAATAATATCTGTTTAAAAAAATTTCCCCATTAGTAAAAATGGAACACAGAGACTTCACTATGCTTCTGGATTTATCTAACACAGCTACCAGCCTTATGAATAGCTTAAATCTAATGTTACAAGAGTTAAAAACATTTTATTGCTCAATATTAACTGAAAGTATCTGATATAATAGTTGCTATTCATGCAATTGTGAGAATGTTATTACTAACTTGTAATACTTATTTTCTCCCTTTATATCCTACTACTAATACCCTTGTGATTTATTTATATCATGCCCTTAGTTGGCTTTTCACCTTATACTTTTTACATAAGGGACTCATAAAATGTCTTCTAGCAACAGCTGTAGGAAAATGAAGCTCAGAACTGCAAGCAGGACAGACAGATTTTTCATTTCCTGTTGATTCCTTGGCAGGCAATTTGTTTCCCATAGTTACATTGAGAAGTTCCAGAGTATTTATGCCAGAACATAGTGAAAACACATTTTCTTTTCAATTGCTTATTATTCAATAAAAATATAGTAATTTTATTTTACTTTCCTGAAATATTGGAGAAAAATAGAGATAATTATTATGCATACTTTAAAAACTAATCAGTTAATTAATTAAATGAGTATTCCACAAAGATTTTGAGTCATATATTGTGTTAGGTGTTGGGAATAGGAAATTTAAAAGGCATAAAACAAGTTCTCTGTCTTCAAGTAGGATATAGCTCTCTAGTTTGATGTAATTCATCATATATCATTTACAAAATAATTTCCTTAAGTGTTCACTATATTAAAGGAAATTTAGTCAGCCATATAAATTCCAAACTAAAATTCATGATTCAACTTATCATTGTAAAATGAGAGAGAAATCAGAACAGTTTTTCATGTGCTTATATATGTTTGATAGATTTTCACCAAATGTTAAGAAATATGTTATACAGAGAAAATTTAAAAATCATGCATTTTTCCAAATATGCTCTAGTAAATTAAATCCATCATTGAATCAAACATTTCACACAAATAGAATTTATGCAGGGAATTCAGGGTAATTCAACATGAATAACTGTAAGTGTAATCCACTACAATAATAGAGAAAAGTAGGGGGGAAATCACATTATCATCTAGTTAGATGCTAGAAGTTTTTCATAATATTTAAATGTCTGTTTTTTAATAAAACTTTAAATAAAAATGTAAAAGAGCACATTTTCCAAAAGGGATAACAGGTGTCTAAAAGAAGCGTATGATTAAATCATATTTAAATAAGAAATATTAGTTATTTCTACTGAACTCATTAACATACTAGAAACATGATCATTACTGTCATTATAGTCAACATTTATGAAATTAGTTCATGAAAAAGGACAAAAAATAATCAGTTCATGTGAGTTGACAGTCCATATAGAAAAAACAGAGACATAATATATTCCTGAATGAGTAAACCCACATAGAGTTGATAATTACCTACCTATTAAGGCATAAAGAAAATGAAGTCAAATAAAAATTACCACAAAAGTGGAAAAATACTGAAAAGTTGATTTTACATTTCATACAAAGAATAACTTTTAAAAAAAGCAAAGAAACGTGCATCATATAGCCTTATGTAATATATTCAAACACAGTATAAAATATATTATAAAATTACAGCATGTGAAGCAAAATGGAATTAAGCAATAGATAGAAATTTTAATTAGGTGAATAAGTAGAAATTAAAACTCAGACTAAAGTATATGTGGGGATTAACATGTCTTAAAGACAGCAAGAAATAAGAGGGGAAATGATGGACTACTTAATAATTGTGATTTTGGTAAGTTTATTTCATTTAATCAAGTTTATTTCAATTTATATAGTATAAACCTAAAAATTACATTTTTACATTAAAAACAGAATAAAGATCTAACAATAAATAATAATAACAATGAAAACACTGGTAAAAAACAATGGGATATTTTTAGAAATTAGGAAATTAAGGTCATAAGACAAAACAAAATATTTGTAAAAGAAAGTTGGACAAATATGTATATATACTATTCAACACGTTTCATAATTCAATAGATAGATTGCTATAACATTAAATGTAAACTTCCCTAGAAGCTTTCTTAATCTCTTGACAACTTTATGTATATATATTCTAATTTTTCCTAGATTTATTTCACATTTACCTTCCCTTCATCAAATTTTGCAAGGTTTATTAGTTTAGAATTCTTTTCAAGGAATCAGCATTTTGTTTTACTGATAAATCCTACTGTAAATTTTTCAATTTAATCATATGGACACTATTTAAAAAATATTTGTTGGGTTATAGTTGCTTTACACTGTTGTGTTATTTTCTGCTGTACATGAAGTGAATCAGCCATATGTATAAATATATCCCCTCTTTTTTGGATTTCCTTCTAATTTAGGTCACCACAGAGCATTAAGTAAAGTTCCCTATGCTATAAAGCAGTTTCACACTAGTTATCTATTTTATACATATTACTTTATGTACATCAATCCCGATCCCCAATTCATTCCACCTCCCCTTTCCTACTTGATGTCCATATGTTCTCTACGTCTGTGTCTCTATTTCTGCCTTGCAAACAGGTTCATCTGTACCATTATTGTAGATTCCACATATGTGTTAATATAAGATATTTGTTTTTTTCTTTCTGACTTAGTTCACTCTGTATGACAGTCTCTACATCATCCACGTCTCTACAAATGACCCAATTTTGCTCATTTTTATGGCTGAGTAATATTCCATTGTATATATGTATCACATCTTTATCCATTCACGTGTTGATGGACATTTAGGTTGCTTCCATGACCTGGCTATTGTAAATAGGGCTGCAATGCACATTGGGGTGCATGTGTCTTTTTGAATTATGGTTTTCTCAGGGTATATGTCCAGTAGTGGGATTGCTGAGTCATATGGTAATACTATTTTTAGTTTTATAAGGAACCTCCATACTGTTCTCCACAATGACTACATCAATTGACATTCCTCCCAACAGTGTAGGAGGGTTCATTTTTCTCCACAGCCTCTAGAGCATTTATTATTTGTAGATTTTTTGATGATGGCCATTCTGAACATTGTGAGGTGATAACTCATTGTAATTTTGATTTTCATTTCTCTAATAACTAGTGATGCTGAGAAGTTTTTCCTGTGCTTTTGGCCATCTGTATATGTTTGGAGAAATGTCTATTTCAGTCTTCTGCCCATTTTTTGATTGTGTTGTTTGTTTTTTTGATATTTCACTCCAGGAGCTGTTTGTATATTTTGGAGATTAATCTCTTGTTTGTTGCTTCATTGCAAATATTTTGTCCCATTCTGAGGGTTGTCTTTTCATCTTGTTTATAGTTTCCTTTTCTGTGCAAAAGCTTTTACATTTCATTAGGTCCCATTTGTTTATTTTTGTTTTTATTTTCATTACTCTAGGAGGTGAGTCAAGAAAGATCTTGCTGTGATTTAGGTCAAAGAGTATTCTTCCAAAGTTTTCCTCTAAGATTTTATAGTGTCTAGTCTTACATTTAGGTCTTTAATCTATTTTGAGTGTATTTTTGTGTATTGTGTTAGGAAGTGTTCTAATTTCATTCTTTTCCATGTAGCTGTCCAGTTTTCCCAGCACCATTTACTGAAGAGACTCTTTTCTCCATTGTATATTTTCCCCCTTTGTCATAGATTGTGCCCATAGGTGTGTGGGTTTACCTATGGATTTTCTCTCCTGTTCCATTGATCTATATTTCTGTTTTTATGCCAATACCATACTGTCTTGATCACGTAGGATTGTAGTATAGGCTGAAGTCAGGGAGCCTGATTCCTCCAGTTCCATTTTTCTTACTCAAGATTGCTTGGACAATTTGAGGTCTTTTGTGTCTCCATACAAATTTTAAGATTTTTTTGTTCTAATACTGTGAAAAATGTCAATGGTAACTTCATAAAGATTGCATTGAATCAGCAGATTGCTTTGGGTGGTAGAGTTGTTTTCACTTCCAACCCAAGAACACGGTATATCTCTCCATCTGTTTGTTTCATCTTTGATATCTTTCATCACTGTCTTGTAATTTTCTGGGTACAGGTCTTTTACCTCCTTAGGAAGGTTTATTCCTAGGTATTTTATTCTTTTTGTTGCAATGGTGAATGGGATTGTTTCCTTAATTTCTTTTTCTGATCTTTCATTGTGTGTATAGGAATGCCAGAGATTTCTGTGCATTAATTTTGTATCCTGCAACTTTGCAAAATTTACTGATTAGCTCTAGTAGTTTTATGGTGGCATCTTTAGGATTTTCTATGTATAGTATCATGTCATCTGCAAACAGTGACAGTTTTATTTCTTCTTTTCCAATTTATATTATTTTTATTTATTTTTCTTCTCTGATTGCTGTTGTTAGGACTTCCAAAACTATGTTGAATAATAGTGGTGAAAGTGGACATCCTTGTCTTGACCTGATCTTAGAAGAAATGCTTTCAGTTTTTCACCATTGAGAATGATGTTTGAGGGGAGTTTGTTGTATATGGCCTTTATTATGTTGAGGTAGGTTCCCTCTATGCCCACTTTCTGGAGAGTTTTTATCATAAATCAGTGTTGAATTTTGTCAAAAGCTTTTTCTATTGAGATGATCATATAGTTTCTATTCTTCAATTTCTTAATATGGTGTATCACATTGATTGACTTGCATATATTGAAGAATCCTTTCATCCCTGGGATAAATGTCACTTGATGGTGGTGTATGATCCTTTTAATGTGTTGTTGGATTCTGTTTGCTAGTATTTTGCTGAGGATTTTTGCATTTATATTCATCAGTGATATTTTGCTGTAATTTTCTTTTTTTATGATATCTTTGTCTGGTTTTGGTGTCAGGGTGATGGTGGCCTCATAGAATGATCTTGGGAATGTTCTTTCCTCTGCAGGTTTTTGGAAGAGTTTGAGAAGTACGGATGTTAGCTCTTCTCTAAATGTTTGATAGAATTGACCTGTGAAGCCATCTGGTCCTGGACTTTTGTTTTTGCAAGATTTTTAATCACAGTTTCAATTTCATTACATGCGATTGGTCTGTTTATATCATCTCTTTCTTCCTGGTTCAGTCTTGGAAGGTTATACCTTTCTAAGAATTTGTCCATTTCTTCCAGTTTGTCCATTTTATTGGCATACAGTTGCTTGTTGTAGTCTTTTATGATCCTTTATTTCCTGCGGTGTCCATTGTAACTTCAGTTTCATTTCTAATTTAATTGTTTTGAGTCCTCATTCTTTATGAGTCTGGCTAAAGGCTATCAATTTTGTTTATCTTCTCAAAGAATTAGCTTTTAATTTTACTGATCTTTGCTATTATTTTTTCTTTGTTTCTGTTTCATTTATTCCTGCTCTGATCTTTATGATTTCTTTCCTTCTACTATTTCGGAGAGTTTTTTGTTCTTTTTTCTCTAGTTCCTTTAGGTGTAAGTTTAGATTGTTTATTTGAGATTTTTCTTGTTTCTTGATGTAGGATTTATTGCTATAATCTTCCCTGTTAGAACTGCTTTTGTTGTATCTCATAGGTTTTGGGTGGTCTTTTTTTCACTGTCATTTGTCCCTAGGTATTTTTTTATTTCCTCTTTGATTTCTTCAGTGACCTCTTGTTTATTTAGCAGTGTATTGTTTAGCCTCCATATGTTTGTGTTTTTTACAGTTTTTTTTCCTGTAATTGATTTCTAATCTCATAGAGTTGTGGTCAGAAAAGATGCTTTATATGATTTCAATTTTCTTCAAGTTACTATGGATTTGTAACACAAGATTTGATGTATCCTGGAGAATGTTCCATTGCACTTGAGAATAACGTGTATTCTGCTATTTTTGGATGGAATGTCTTATAAATATCAATTAAATCTATTTGATCATTTAAGGCTTGCGTTTCCTTATTAATTTTCTGTCTGGCTGATCTCCATGGGCATAAGGGAGATGTCAATTTCCCCCACTATTATTGTGTTACTGTCCATTTCCCCTTTTATAGCTGTTAGAACTTACCTTATGTATTGAGGTGCTCCTACTTTGGGTGTGTATATATTTATAATTGTTATATCTTCTTCTTGGATTGATCCCTTGATCATTATGTAGTGTCCTTCTTTGTCTCTCGTAATAGTCTTTATCTTTAAGTCTATTTTGTCTGATATGAGAATTGCTACTCCAGCTTTCCTTTGATTTCCATTTGCATGGAATATTTTTTTCCATCCCTTCACTTTTCAGTCTGTATGTGTCCTTAGGTCTGACATGGGTCTTTTGTAAGCAGGATATATATGGGTCTTGTTTCTGTATCCATTCAGCCAGTTTGTGTCTTTTGGCTGGAATATTTAATCTATTTACATTTAAGGTAATTATTGATATGTATGCTCCTATTATCATTTTCTTAATTGTTTTTGGTTTGTTTTTGTAGGTTTTTTCTTCTCTTGTGTTTCTCACTTACAGAAATTCCTTTATTACTTGTAAAGCTGGTTTGGTGGTGCTGGATTCTCTTAGCTTTTGCTTCTCTGTAAAGATTTTGATTTCTCTGTCAAATTTGAATGAGATCCTTGTGGGGTACAGTGATCTTGATTGTAAGATTTTCACTTTAATCACCTAAATATATCCCGCCACTCCCTTCTGGCCTGCAGTTTCTGTTGAAAAACCAGCTGATAACCTTTTGGGAATTCCCTTATATGCTATTTTTGTATCTCCCTTGCTACTTTTAATATTTTTTCTTTGTATTATTTTTGGTTAGTGTGTAATGTGTCTCAGCATGTTTCTCCTTGGGTTTATCCTTTATGGGACTCTCTGTGCTTCCTGGACTAGATTGACTATTTCCTTTCCCATGTTAGGGAAGTTTTCAAGTGTAATCTCTTGAAATGCTTTGTCAGACCCTTCTCTTTCTCTTCTTCTGGGACCCTTATAATTCAAATGTTGTTGTGTTTAATGTTGTCCCAGAGGTCTCTGAGACTGTGCTCGATTCTTTTCATTCTTTTTTCTTTATTCTGCTCTGTGGCAGTTATTTCCACCATTCTATATTCTAGGTCACTTATCCATTTTTCTGCCTCAGTTATTCTGCTATTGATTTCTGCTAGTGTATTTTTTTATTTCAGTTTTTTTTTTCTTCATTACTGATTGTCCTTAATTTTCCTAGGTCCTTGTTAAACATTTTTTATATCCTCTTGATCTGTGCCTCCATTCTGTTTCCAAGATCTTGGATCATCTTTACTATGATTACTCTGAATTATTTTTCAGGTAGATTGCCTATTTCCTCTTCATTTGTTTGGTCTTGTGGGTTTTTGCCATGCTCCTTCATCCACAACATATTTTTCTGTCATCTCATTTTGTTTAACTTACTATGTTTTGGGTCTCCTTTATGCAGGCTGCAAGGTCATAGTTCCTCTTGCTTCTGATTTCTGCTTCCAGTGGGTGAGTTTGGTCTAGTGGCTTGTGTAGGCTTCTTGGTTGGGGAGATTGGTGCCTGTGCTCTGGTGGGTGGAGCTGGATATTGTCCCTCTGATGGGCAGGGTCACATCAGTTGGTACCTTTTGGGTTGTCTGTGAGCTTAGTATGACCTTAGGCAGCCTGTCTGCTGATGGGTAGGTTTGTATTCCTGTGTTGCTAGGTGTTTGGCATGAGGTATCCAGCATGAAAGCTTGCCGGCTTTTTGGTAGTGTCAGGTTTGGTGTTGAGATGGAGACCTCTGGGAGAGCTCTTGCTGATTAATACTCCCTTGGACCAGGAGCTCTCCAATGGCCCAGCATCCAGCATCCTGTACTCAGCTCTCCCACCTCAGAGGCTCAGGCCCGACCCCTGGTGGGAGAACCAAGACCATGCAAGACGCATGGTGCAGAAAAGAGAAAAAAAGATAATGAAAATGAACAGATAAATAAAACTCCCAAGACAAATGATAAAAACAAAACCAAATGGCAAAAACACCCAAAGAAACACAAACACAAAAACAGAAAGAAAAAAAGAAGAGAGCAAGTAAACAAATAAATGAACCTAAAATATGAAAACAAACAATAAAAACTAAACTAACAAAAACAAAAAACAGTTCAAAAGCAGAAAGCAAATTCAAAAATGACAAAGCATAAAACAAATGCCCCAAAATGATCAAAAAAATATAAAAACAAAACAAAATAAAGAAGAAAACAAAGAAAAAACACAAAACAACAAAAAAGTAAAGTAATAATAGAAAATATTGTTTTAAAAAAGAGTTAAAAACAAAGCAACACAAAAGAAAAAAACACAATATAACAAAAAAGTAAAGTAAACATAGAAAAATATATTAAAAACAAAACATGAAAAGGAAAATAAAATATTAAAAGAATAATAAAAAGAACAACAAAAGAACAAAACAAGAAAATAATATTAATAATAATATTTTCCTGGGCCCTCATCTGTCAGTGTCCTTGTCTCCACAGTAAGCCACAGCCAATCCCTGCCTCCCCAGGAAGTCCTCCAATACCTCTAAATGGGTCTCTGAATCTGCTGAGAGCACTGTGGGGCCAGTTCATATTCTGACTGGCCCAATTCCCATGTGTACTGGCCCCAAAATTCCACAGTCGTTAAAGCTAGACCAGCCTCAACTGTGAGAATACTCATTGTCTATTCAGATATTCCACAGATTCAGGGTTTACCAAGCTTTTTGTGGGGATTTAACCTTCTGCTCCTGTAGCTGCATGGAGAGATTGCCATTCCTCTTCTTTGATCACACTACCCCAGGGGCTCAGCTTTATTTTTGTCCCCACTTCTGCATGTGGGCCACCCTCTGGTGTCTGTTCCCTGCCCAGCCAACAGGCAGTAAAAGCAGCAGCTAATTAGGACACACTTACTCAATCAGGCCAGGGAAAGGGATGGATATGGCAATCACAGATGGGATGAGTGGAGACTGACTGCTTTGTCAGAGACCAGCAGGAAGTTGCAACAGCCTGGAGTGTGCCATGTGATCTGCCAGGGAAGTTGGTCCCAGATCACAGGACCCTCAGCAGTAGTGGGCTGTACAGGATCCTGGAAAGTGTGGGCTGTGACCTGCACTTGCTCACAAGACCCTTGGTGGCAGCGGCAGCAGCAGGAGTGGTCTGCACCCACATCTGTGGTCCAAGATAGTAGCTGCAGCTTGTGCTTGCCCCTGGAGCTCGTGTAGGTGGTGCCCTTGGACACACTATTAAATTATCTTTTATATTTCAAGAATAGTATTCTTTTTCATAGCTTTATTAGTTTAATGTCTAGTTCATTTTTTTCAATCTTAATTGTTTTATGAGAATATATTATAAGGCTATTTTAATTAACTTATCTAAATATCATATTCAGAACATGGTATAGATTTTCATATTGAATCATTCCTAAATAGTACATAATTTCCATTCATTTCCTTGTGGAAATAATTGAAATATTTACAATGCTGAGTATCTTCATTCAAGAATATTGTATCTGGGGGAGGAGGGGCTCAGAACAGAAGTATTAAGAGTTTGGGATTAGCAGATGCAAGCTATTACATATGGAATGGATAAACAACAAGGCCTTACTGTATAGCACAGGGAAATATATTCAATATCCTGTGATAAACCATTATGAAAAGAATATGTAGGTGGATGTGCATGTGTGTACACCTGCATTTAAGTTTGGCTGTATGTGTGTGCATACTTTAATGTGTGTGCATATACACATGCTCACATATGAGTATGGGTGCACATGGAGATGTACATGCATGTTTGTGTGTAGATGAGTGTATGAATGTGCAGAAGTGTGTATCTGTTTATGTATGTTGATGTGTGTGTGGGTTGGTGTTAAATGATGCATACCTAAATTAGCTTTTATCTTTTCCTTAAAGTGCATGTTCATTTTATTTGATTATGGTTGGTTTTTCTGAATTACTTAGAGTGGTATATATGAGTTTATCCTGGTAACAAAACACTTGCTTTTACAGCTGAAATATCAATAATTGTTACATCATTTATTGTGTAATTAAATTATTGCTGGGTATCTACTTTGCTGCTAGCAGTGTTCTTTCTTATGTGGTGGACATTATCAAGCTCTACTGGGGAAATTTATTTTTCTGCAAGTTGCCTCTTTCAATCCTATGGATTTCAGATTTCCTAGCTCTAATAATTGTCTCTGTCTATTTCAATTGTATTAGTGTATTCCAGAAAGTTCTTAATACTTGAGTTATTTTGTGTCACTCATTCTGGATTTTGTATTTATTGTTATATTTCCAATGGTATTTTGGAATTGAAAACTAAACACATGTATTCAGTCAGCCAGCTCAAACACAAGAGTTCAATTAAATTTTCAAAAGTTTATATATTCAGGTTATTTAGAGTATTTTAATTTTTTTTTTTTTTTGCAGTACACGGGCCTCTCATTGTTGTGGCCTCTCCCATTGCAGAGCACAGGCTCCTGACATGCAGGCTCAGTGGCCATTGCTCATGGGCCTAGCCACTCCACAGCATGTTGGATCTTCCTGGACCAGGGCATGAACCCATGTCCCCTGCATCAGCAGGCGGACTCTCAACCACTGCGCCACAAGGGAAGCCCTAGAGCATTTTAAATACATCAAAAAAACATGAAAATATTTTGCACAGTTTTTATGTATAAATAAATGTGATAAAATTTAAATGTTTCCTTTACTTATATAGAATGCATTTAAAACTAGATTATAAAATACATAACAAGAGCAATTTCTTATTGAATTGTTGATTTAGTTACAAATAAAATTATTATTTTTATATAACAGTGTTATCGAAATCCAAAATGAGTTTGCTTTCATCAGTATGAAACACTCCCTCCTGTTATCACTGAAACTTGCCGCAAAAGTTGGCCTAAATATCTATGCTTTACAGAAAAATGTACAGAAAGTCTTAAACCAAAGACTTAAGAGTAAGATTACTTCAAAACTTGGCATGATTTAATCAATGCCAGGCATGTTACTTTGACGTAAAACTGGAAGCTAAAATAGATCTAATTTCAGCTTTGATGTATACTCAACAAATCCATTCAGTCAAACTGTTGCCTAGTTCCTATGATATATACCAATGATTTGCACTAGGGATGGAAAATAAGTATGGCTTTCCTTGTTGCCACATCCCTACTCCTGTGCTCATAACCAACTGTTGTAGGTGATTGCCAATCAGCATTCTTTATCACTGAGCTTGCATTCCACTAGGTTCCCCAAGGTGACATTGATAATGGATGGTTATTGTCACTTTCACCATTGCTATATGCCATCTATATCCTGGACTAACTGGCTATTAAAATACTCTTGATAGTCATTCCCACTCCTGCATTTTTATTCTTTTCTATATGTCTGCACATATACAGTGGATCCATAGTTGTTGCCATTCAGTGGGCAGATCAATTGTCTTATATTTTCTATTGGACTCTAAGAACATGTAAATGATTCAGCATTTCTGATTATTCAAATATCATTCAACAGATATTGTGCCCATCTTTGTACTTTGTACCTGTTTATCGAGTTAACTCTCAGTCTGCCATTGATTGCTAAAATATGAATATGCTTTCTATTGCTTAAAACACTATATGCTGGGTTACACAATATATTTCAGTTTCTTAAGTATTGCCCTACATAGCTGACTGAATTCTTTCTTATAGTGCTGTTTCCTACACATAAAACATCATAGCAAGTTAGCGCTATTATAGTTCACATTCAACACTCCTTTCACATTCCTCATTCCTAGCCCTTTGAACTGTCTATTCTATAAATTAATATTGCACACAATATTATTTGAGCTATTTGACACTTTCCCAAATTTATAGTATTTATATTCCAGCCTGCCTTGATTATATCATACCAGATTAATGTGCTCTCATATATACAGAAGATGCATTTTTTGATAAAAAAGTCATTTTTTTGTTTCTAAATTTTACACCTTGCAGGCTTGGTGACTTGAAAGTTTGTACTGCCTCATCAACATCAGTGAGGAAAAAATTATAAAAATACCTCTACTTTATTTAGATATTCTTTTAGAATAGCAGCTGTTATTATAATTGTCTATATCTATTCTATATCTATTCTCAGTATGACATTGTCTGTCATTTTGCATAGTTAAAAATTATAGATTTATTTCCTCATTATATAATTATCAACAGCCATTACTTTCATGGAAAAAACAGAGCTTTATAATTATTTTATTGTTATTATTTTATAGTTATATTTCTGCAATATATTCTTTTTATAATCTTTTGTCTCATTTTCTATCAAATAACTTCTAAATTTATTATTAAACAACTTAATTAAAATAACCCATTAGTCTCATTGTGTAACAAAAATACACATTTCTGATTTGGTAACATATATTTAAATCATCTGTCCCTGCCCCCCAATTTTTTGTTTATTATTTTGTTTTGACTGTGTGTATTTTAAAATAATTATGTCTTTGTTTATCTCTTCTGTAATTTTCTTTCTCAACATCAATTAATTAATAGCCAGTGTTCAATGACTAAGATTACATTTTGCTCTTGTTAAGTTTATCACTATTCCTAAATTTGCCAACATCAAATTTGCATATGTTTTTCTTCCTAAATTATATAATTCTGCTTTTCTGCTGTATATTTTCTTTCCCTGCATACTTACCTATTGAAGTATACTTTCATTCAATATTTACATTTCACTTTAGAGAAAGTTTTGTTTCCACCTTAGAAATCAAAATCTGTGGAACCATCTGAAGATTTTATTAATGTCTTCTTTTAAGACTGGATCTACTTTACTTATAATACCCTTTGGAATATTTCAAATCTCTTTCACAAGAACAAATTCTAAGGCTTTTTTTGGTATACCCATATACATTCTAAAGTGGTTAAATCCACAAAACGTATTCCTTAAAGCTTAATATCAAAACTGTTTTCCCACCTAAAAAATAATTTTTTGAAGTGAATTAAGTTTTTGGGACTTAAATCAATATATACTTTTTTAAAAACCTCCAATTAGGATTTCTTAATTTTTAAATCCATTTCATTTAACTACTTTACTAGTTAGATCTAAAAGCACTTTTAGCATTACATAATCCCTAAAGAAAATATTTCAGTTGAGTCTAGAGTTTGGCTCAAAAAATTCTTATTATGAATTTCTAAATACTTCTGTGTTGATGGGTCCAATGATTTATTTTTCCTTTTCCTAATCTTTATGGGCCTCTTTTGATTTTTTTAGATTTATTTATTTTAAAAATATTTATTGAGTGACTCCTGCATATTAAGTACTGTGTTAGAATAGTGAGAAAAACATAATTTGTACATGATATCATGGCTTCCTTTGGGAAATAAGCATTAATCGAATAACCACACAACATTTAATAAACAGAAAAGGAATGTATATTTTTCTATGAAATATAAAACAAAGGGACATGATTTAGTTTGGGAGAGTGGCTAAAGAGCAAAAATAGGTTTAGATCATTCTGAAGATGTGAAACATGATCACTTCCACTGGCAGAAGGACAAATACATGCCTATTTTACATTATGGTTTATATATACCTATAGAAAAAAATCATCTTAAGATTCCACCAAAGTGGGATTCCAAATGAAGCAAATGCAGGAGAATTAGGTACAGAAGTCATACATGGTCAGTCAGAGATTGCAGTTGCACCAGGGAACTCTAGTTGGTGGTGCTCAGCAAGGAGATCTTCAAGGAATCCATGAAATTGTTCCATGGATAGGGTAAAGAATTCATTCAGTTTTCATGGGACAACCCCATTTTATGTTTGCTGCAAATCAATTAATAACTCTTAATGACTTTCAGAGCCAGTTTTAACTGTAAAATTGTCACAGTTGATATAAATTAATGGTTACTTTGTGTATGAGACAAAAAGAAAAGAAGCATTTTGATACTTACCCTACAAGAGAGGACATTAGTGTTAGATGATTTCTTCTTATGATATCAAGGAAGGTCTTTGCCTGAACTCATACCCTTCAAACCAAGTCTGAAGGAACCAGAGACAGGTAGTGAATGAAGGAAGAAAATAAGTTTATGAGGAGGAACTGGTTAAGAAAAATGTCAACAATGACCTGCCAAAATGAGGTGGAATGGCTCAAGGCAGACTCAACGTAGAAAATAAAGAGAAATGTTGCAATAGCTGAAAGACTGAAGTTTATGTAATGCTAAAAGTGCTTTTAGATCTAACTACTAAAGTAGTTAAATTAAATGGATTTAAAAATTAAGAAATCCTAATTGGTGGTTTTAAAAAGTATACATTGATTTAAGTCACAAAAATTTAATTCACTTCAAAAAATTACTGCTTAGGTGGGAAAACAGTTTTGATACTCTTTAAGCCCAATCTAAGAACAATTTGAAGATTGTTGACAGCCTACATACTGAATTAAATTAGATCAATAATGGTCCACAGTGCTACCACTGTATTGTAGGTGTAAAGGAGATTTGATAAAACATTTGATTATAAAAATAATACCTGCTTTCTGCTTGTACCCTATGAAACCTAACTCAACTCCAAATTGATTAAATAATTATAATTGCTATTATTTTGGGGTTCATACTGTGTGCTAAATATTCTGCTAAATGCTTTATATTCCATTTGATAAGATGATTATTTTATCAGTCTTTGAATGTGTTATTATCATGCCCATTAGAAGCATAAATTATGAGTGAATTATTAAATTGTTCAATTTCACAGAGCTATTGAAGATAATTGACAGAATTTGAACCCAAATCTGTCTTCAGAATAAATGCTTTTACCACTCTGATGTGACTATTTGTACCTCTCTTTTTGATACACAACTACTCTTTCTGGAAAATTTTCACCATTTTATACTAATTTATGTGGTAGATTGAAAAACATGGGTACTATGTTTTGTAGCTTGTCCCTTATGAGATAGAGTCCATTTCTTCATCCTTGTGGCTTTCTTTGAATAACAGAATGTGGTGGCCTGGAGATGACTTCCAGTTTCTACACTTGGTGTCCTGGAATACTTCTTCCATCATGTGAAGAGATCCCCCATGAATAAGTACATGTAAAAAGACACCTACCCATTCCACAAAGGTTCAAGATATGTTAGTGAGGTCCTCTGAGACCCACTATTTCTAGTGAAGTTACTAGTTGAGTGCAGCTACTTTAGCTGGTCCAGACAAGCTAAGAGGAATGGAACACTCAACTCACAGGATTATGTAATGTTTTAAATTCTAGTATTTGTATTTGTTTTTAAATAAGTAAATATAGATAGATAATTAATAGAGTACAAAAATATCCAGATAAAAATAAGTTATGAAAATGTATTATATTTTATAACCTTAGTAGTGTGTGTGGGATGAATGAACCATGATACTTCTGATTATTTGATACCCATACCTATAAAAATCAGACTCTACTAGAATTATGAGTTGTAGTAAAATTGTGGGTCTACATTTAAATTACAGAGATTCTGCTAGACTTAATCCTTGAGCCACTAAACTTACTCTTTTCTTCCCCAAACATATAACTCATTTATTGCACAGTTTTTATGTAAAAAAACTTCCAATAATCCACAATCACCTTTTATTTAGAGCAATAAATTAAACCTTTTCTATTTCTTAAGTAATAATTTTATGAATTCTTCTTTTTATATTTTTTCTTCAAAATAGAAATTTTATATTTTCAGAATGGGATGCTTTGTGTTTGGCACTTGTTATCACTCTCTACTGGTCTGTCAAAAAATAAATGATTTGACAAGACCCACTGCTCCTGCTCAGTCTTGGCCTCATTTTGATGGTGAAGTTTAGAATTCCATGCCTTCAATTAAGTAGTTGACTGTAGATGTTTAAAAATTCTTTTAGTAATTAATACATGGTCAACGGTATTTTAAGTTACATAATGGACTTGCAGGAAATTCAGTTGCTGTTACAGCTCAGTTGTGCAGAGGAAGCACTGGCTTCTCAGAGTCACAGTGTTGAATGTCAGTAAGAGGAGGAGGAAGAACAGGACAAGGAGGAGACCTCATGGAGCTCCATTCAGCAAGCCTGCTGTGTGGCTGACAGGGTCTTGGTGCTCTGGCTGCATGTCAGACCTGAGCCTCTGAGGTGGGAGAGCCGAGTTCAGGACACAGGACCACCATGGACCTCCAGACCCAATGTAATATCAGATGGCAAAAGCTCTCCCAGAGATCTCCATCTCAATGCTAAGACCCAGCTCCATTCAATGACAAGCAAGTTCCAGTGCTGGACACCCTATGCCAAACAAGTTGCAAGACAGGAACATGACCACACCCATTAGCAGAGAGGATGCCTAAAATCATAATAAGTTCACAAAAGCCCCAAAACATACCACCAAACATGGACTCAACAGAAAGAAAAGATCTAGGCTCATTCACCAGAACACAGGAACTAATCCCCTCCATCAGGAAACCTACTGAGCCAGCCTTAGTCACTGGGGGCAGACACCAAAAACAATGGGAACTACAAACCTGCAGCCTGTGAAAAGGACACCCAAACACAGTAAGTTAAGCAAAATGAGAAGACAGAGAAATATGCAGTACATTAAAGAGCAAAGTAAAAACCCACCAGACCAAAAACAAATGAAGAGGAAATAGGCAGTCTACCTGAAAAAGAGTTCAGAGCAATGGTAGAAAAGATGACACAAAATCTTGGAAATAGAATGGAGAATATACAAGAAACTTTTAACAAGGACCAAGAAGAACTAAAGAGCAAACAAACAATGATGAACAACAAAATTAATGAAATTAAAAATTCTTTAGAAGGAATTAATAGCAGAATAACTGAGGCAGAAGAAGGGATAAGTGACCTGGTAGATAAAATAGTGGAAATAACTACTGCAGAGCAGAATAAAGAAAAAAGAAGGAAAAGAATTGAGAACAGTCTCAGACACCTCTGAAACCACATTAAATGCACACAACATTTCCAGGAGAAAAAAAAGAAAGAGAAAGAGATTGAGAAAATATTTGAAGAGATTATATTTGAAAACTTCCCTAATAAGGTAAAGGAAATAAGCAAGTTCAGGAAGTGCAGAAAGTACCATACAGGATAAATCCAAGGAGAATCATGCCAAGACACATATTAATCAAACTATCAAAAATTAAATACAAAGAAATATATTAAAAATAGCAAGGGAAAATCAACAAATAAGATACAAGGGAATCCCCAAAAGTTTAACAGCTAATCTTTCAGCAGAGACTCTGCAAGCCAGAAGGGGGTGGCTGGACATAATTAAAGTGATGAAAGGGAAAAACTTACAACCAAGATGACTATATCCAGCAAGCATCTCATTCAGATTTGATGGAGATATTAAAAACTTAGAGACAAGCAAAAGCTAAGAGAATTCAGCACCACTAAACCAGCTTTACAACAGATCCTAAAGGAAAACTTCTCTAGGCAGGAAACTCAGAGAAGGAAAAGACCTACAATAACAAATACAAAACAATTAAGAAAATGGTAATAAGAAACTACATATCAATAATTACCTTAAGTGTAAATGGAATAAATTCTCCAACCAAAAGACATAGACTGGCTGAATGGATACAAAAACAAGACCCATAAATTGCTGTCTACAAGAGACCCCTTTCAGACCTAGGGACACATACAGACTGAAAGTGAGGGAATGGAAAAAGATATTCCATACAAATGAAAATCTGAAGAAAGCTGAAGTAGCAATTCTTATATCAGAAAAAATAGACTTTAAATTATTACAAGAGACAAAGAAGGACACTACATAAGGATCAAGGGATCAATCCAAGAAGAAGATATAACAATTATAAATATATACACACCCAAATTAGGAGCACCTCAATACATAAGGCAAATGCTAACAGCCATAAAAGGGGAAATCAACAGTAACAGAATAAAAATAGGAGACTTTAACCCATATTTTCTCCAATGGACAGATCAACCAAAATGAAAATAAATAAGGAAACACAAACACTAAATGATACATTAAACACTATGGACTTAATTGATATTTATAGGACATTCCATCCAAAAACAACAGAATACACTTTTTTCTCAAGTGCTCATGGGACATTCTCTAGGATAGATCATAATTTGGTTACAAATCAAGTCCTGGTAAATTTAAGAAAATTGAAATCATAGCAGGCATCTTTTCTGACGACAACGCTATGAGACTAGATATCAATTACAGGGAAAAAACCTGTAAAAATACAAACACATGGAGGCTAAACAATACACTACTAAATAACCAGGAGATCACTGAAGAAATCAAAGGGGAAATCAAAAAAATACCTAGAAACAAATGACAATGAAAACACGACGACCCAAACCTATATGATGCAGCAAAAGCAGTTCAAAGAGGGAAGTTTATAGTAATACAATTCTACCTCAACAAACAAGAAACATCTCAAATAAACAACTTAACCTTATACCTAAAGCAATTAGAGAAAGAAGAACAAAAAACCCCAAAGTTAGCAGAGGGAAAGAAATTATAAAGATCAGATCAGAGGGCTTCCCTGGTGGTGCAGTTGTTGAAGGTCCGACTGCTGATGCAGGGGACATGGGTTCATGCCCTGGTCCAGGAATATCCCACATGTCATGGAGCAGCTAGGCCCGTGAGCCATGGCTGCTGAGCCTGAGCACCTGGAGCCTGTGCTCCACAATAGGAGAAGCTGCAAGAGTGAGAGGCCCATGTACTGCAAAAAAAAAAAAAAAAATAGATCAGATCAGAAATAAATGAAAAAAAAATGAAGGAAATGGTAGCAAAGATCAATAAAACTAAAAGATGGCTCTTTGAGAAGATAAACAAAATTGATAAAACATTAGCTAGACTCATCAAGAAAAAAAGGAAGAATACTCAAATCAACAGATTACAAATGAAAAAGGAGAAAGAGCAACAAACACTGAAGAAATACAAAAGATCATGAGCGATTACTACAAGTAGCTATATGCCAATAAAATGGACAACCTGGAAGAAATGGACAAATGCTAAGAAAAGCACAACCTTCCAGGAATGAACCAGGAAGAAATAGAAAATAAAAACAAACTAATTACAAACACTAAAATTGAAACTGTGATTAAAAATCTTCCAACAAACAAAAGCACAGGACCAGATGGATTCACAGTCAAATTCTATCAAACATTTAGAAAAGAGCTAACACCTATCCTTTTCAAACTCTTCCAAAATGTAGCAGGGGGTGGAACACTCCAAAACACATTCTAAGAGGCCAACATAACCCTGATAACAAAACCAGACAAAGATGTCACAAAAAATGAAAATTATAAGCCAATATCACTGATGAATGTAGATGCAAAAATCCTCAACAAAATACTGGCAAACAGAATCTGACAGCACATTAAAAGGATCATCCACCATGATCAAGTGGGGTTTATCCCTGGAATGCAAGGATTCTTCAATATACCCAAATCAAACAATGTGATACACAATATTAACAATTTGAAGGATAAAAACCATATGATAATTTCAGTAGATGCAGAAAAAGATTTCAACAAAATTCAACACCAATTTATGATAAAAACTCTCCAGAAAGTAGGCATAGAGGGAACTTACTTCAACATCATTAAAGGCCATATATGACAAACCAGCAGCTAACTTCATTCTCGATGGTGAAAAACTGAAACCATTTCCCCTAAGATCAGGTACAAGATAAGGTTACCCACTCTCACCACTAATAATCAACATAGTTTTGGAAGTTTTAGCCACAGCAATCAGAGATGAAAAAAATAAAAGGAATCCAAATCAGAAAAGAAGAAATAAAACTGTTACTCTTTGCAGGTGACATGATAATATACATAGAGAATCCTAGATGCTACCAGAAAACTACTAGAGGTAATCAATGAATCCTGAAAAGTAGCAAGATACAAAATTAATGCACAGAATTCTCTTACATTACTATACACTAATGATGAAAAACCTGAAAGAGAATTTAAGGAAACACTCCCATTTACCATTGCAACAAAAAGAATAAAATACCTAGGAATAAACCAACCTAAGGAGGCAAAAGACCAGTATGCAGAAAACTATAAGAAACTGATGAAAGAAATTAAAGATGACACAAACAGATGGACAGGTATACCATGTTCTTGGATTGGAAGAATCGACATTGTGAAAATGAATATACTAACCAAAGCAGTTTACAGATTCAATGCAATCCCTATCAAACTACCAATGGCATTTTTCACAGAGCTAGAATAAAAAAATTCACAATTTGTATGGAAACACCAAAGACCCCAAATAGCCAAAGCAACCTTGAGAAAGAAAAATGGAGCTGGAGGAATAAGGAACCCTGATTTCAGTCTCTAAAACAAAGCTACAGTAATGAAGACAGTATGGTACTGGCACAAAAACAGACATATAGATGACTGGAACAGGATAGAAAGCCCAGAGATGAACCCACACATATATGGTCATCTTATCTTTGTGAAAGGAGGCAAGAGTATACAATGGAGAAAAGAGAGCCTCCTCAGTAAATGGTGCTCAGAAAACTGGACAGCTACATGTAAAAGAATGAAATTAGAACACTCCCTAACACCATACACAAAAATAAACTCAAAATGAGTTAAAGACCTAAATGTAAGGCCAGACACTATAAAACTCTTAGAGGAAAACATAGCCAGCACACTCTAAGACATAAATCACAGCAAGATCCTTTTGGACCCACCTCCTGGGGAAATGGAAATAAAAACAAAAATAAACAAATGGGACCTAATGAAACTTAAAGCTTTTGCACAGCAAAGGAAACAATAAACAAGATGAAAAGATAACCCTCAGAATGGGAGAAAATATTTGCAAATGAAACAACTGACAGAGGATTAATCTCCAAAATATACAAGCAGCTCATGAAGCGCAATATCAAAAAAATAAACAACCCAATCCAAAAATGGGAAGAAGACCTAAATAGACATTTGTCAATAAAAGACACACAGATTGCCAACAAATACATGAAAGGATGTTCAACATCACTAATCATTAGAGAAATGCAAATCAAAACTACAATGAGGTATCACCTCACACCAGTCAGAATGGCCATCATCAAAATATCTACAAACAATAAATGCTAGAGAGGGTGTGGAGAAAAGGGAACCTTCTTGCACTGTTGGGAATGTAAATTGATACAACCACTATGGAGAACTATATGGAGGTTCCTTAAAAAACTAAAAATAGTACTACCATATGACCCAGCAATCCCACTACTGGGCATATATCCTGAGATAACCATAATTCAAAAAGAGACATGTACTGCAATGTTCATTGCAGCACTGTTTACAATAGCCAGGACATGGAAACAACCTAAGTGTTCATCAATGGATGAATGGATAAAGAAGATGTGACACATATATACAATGGAATATTACTCAGTAAAAAAATAAACTAAATTGAGTTATTTGTAGTGAGGTGGATGGACCTAGAGTCTGTCATACAGAGTGAAGTTAGTCAGAAAGAGAAAAACAAATACCGTATGCTAACACATACATATGGAGTCTAAAAAAAAAGGTTATGAAGAACCTAGGGGCAGGACAGGAATAAAGAAGCAGACATAGAGAATGTACTTGAGGACGTGGGGATGGAGAAGGGTAAGCTGGGACGAAGTGAGAGAGTGGCATGTTCATATATACACTACCAAATATAAAATAGATAGCTAGTGGGAAGAAGCTGCATGGCACAGGGAGATCAGCTCAGTGCTTTGTTACCACTTAGAGGGGTTAGATACGGAGTGTTGGAGGGAGAGGATGTAGGGATATATGTATAAGTATAGCTGATTCACTTTGCTATATAGCAGAAACTAACACAACATTGTAAAGCAATTATACTCCAATAAAGATGTTAAAAAATGAGTAAATAAAACCGTTGGGAAAAAAAAATAATTGATTTGATTACTGCATGTGTCTAATTTTCCAAGTAATTGGCATATGGCTTGATAACACAAAACTATAAATACAAACTTGTGACAGCTTTCAACTTGTTTTACCCTCAAATTAATTTGTTTTCCACAGTTTTTTGTTAGAGGTTCATAACTTACATTGGTCTTGAAGCTGCTAAGTCATAATATAGTCAAAGAGGCAGCAAATCATTACAGTTTGGTTTAAATGTTTCCCCTCTAGTGCTTAATTTTAGACTCTCAAGAGTAAGAGTTTGGGAATATTTTTAGATTTTCAGAGGTATATAAAATATAGTAAGTTGAAAATTGTTCAAGAAAAACTGAATATTTACCCACTGATTTACCAATATACCTAGTTTGATTATGATTATGTGCAGTAGATGACAACCACATCATTAACTCAAAATTTTTTTTAAATGCTATCTTTATCATATAAAAAGATTGAAAAAAACTACTAAGCAACACCTAGTAAAATCATTGCTTATAAGAAGAAGATTCTTTTCAGTGTCTGAGTACAGTATACACAGGTTAAACCCATCATGAAATAGATCCCAGGCCTTTAAAAATAGATATTGAGTGCTTGTCTTACTTAAGCTTTTAAGTTTTGCTAAGCTCAGGATAAACTATTTACTGATCACATCACAACAATGTAGATATAGAACAGCTTTTCCTCTGAACCTTCTCCTTTGTGTCAGACATTACAAAATAAAGTTTATTAATTTAATCAGGTCATACATTTTTAAAGAACTAAGTTGCTATACCTTTTCAATTAAAGTTGTTCCTGTGGAGCTTAACAGTAGAACAGCCATCTTAGTCTTGGGAAGTCCTTTCAAGATAAGGCCATCACACCCTTCCCCAGTGGAAAATTACAAGCAGTAACAAGTAGTTAGCATTCCTGGAAGATTAAGCTAGGATACACCCAGCCCTAACCACCATATGAGTGGAACATTAACCCAAGGGTGACCAGAGGGGACCACAAAAGAAGCCCAATTTCTCTGCCTCAGGGCAGACTCTCTCTTGGTCTCACCCTCTGCTTCCTTGAGGTGTACTCAGTAAATCTCACTGTCTACCCTCCATTCTGACTGGGTTAATTTTTTACCACCAACGTTGCCGGCTCCATCACCACATTCTGCCACAGGTTCAACATATCCTTAAGTCTTATAATTCTGTCATACATTATGAACTTTCAAACTGAAAAATAAACTGCTGAAAATTAAGTGTGTTAGTAATATTTTCTATTCTCATATGCCTTGAACTTTAAAAAAATTATCTGACAGTAATAAAATCTAAAATGAATAAGTATTTGGATAAGGGGCAATATTTAATAAATTTTTGAAATCTAGTGCAATTAAAATAATTGCAAAGCTAATTCTGGAAAATTGTCATTTATAATCAAAACCAACTCAATTTTAATTGTAGCCAGTGGCAAGAACCGTATAATAGCAATTGCAGTTGCACAAATGTCTCCCTGCTTCTATCACCAGTTGGAATGATTACTTGCCTTTCTGATTTGTATTTAAAACTCATAGAAACATCATTCACAAAGGCTTTCTAGTAAATGGCTTTCATTTTAAAATGTAAAGAGCTTTCTATTATTTGGAAAGACAGAGTAGTTCTTTTATTTTCAATGTCAATAACCAACTCCCTGACAGATATCAAGATAATAGTGTCAGTTCATAACTTTTTTCCAACCTTCCTGCTATAGAAATGTGAATTTCAAAGGCACTTTAAATAAAATTTTACCAATTTTTCTATAAGTTAGTACTGAGCAGTACATTCAAGAAATCTTTCTGCTATTGCATACATAGTATATAAGCCATACCTTTAATGACTCCAAGTGAGAAGTCTGTATAAAAGACCCTTATCATTTAAAATATACAAACTTTGTATTCTGTCAGGGAAGTGTAGAGTTCTCAGACCATCTTTTATTAGGGAAGGACAGTTCATACCACTGGGAGAATAAAAATGGCAAGAATTCAAATATTTGAAAGTTGGAACTTTATTCTGTGAAGCAGGTTTGACCGAAGTAATGATGATTATTTTTTAATGAGTATTTTTTTAGTGACTAGAATTTAAGGAAAAATTGGTAGGCACTACACACAGTATGGATAATAGTTACTGTCATTTAATTTTCAAGCTACCCAGTGTGTGGCTTTACATAGATTAGTTTACATTCCATTTTTAGGTCTTTTAAAAATAAAGTATTTCCAAATGCAATTGCTATACTCCCATGCCTATAGGAAAATGGTACACAAACGTAAACAATGCATATGGAGAGGGTATTAAGGTAATTTGATGATGAAGATAATGCAATATTATAAAAGATTAAGTTAAAAATTATAAAAATCTTAGGTCTTCCGAGTGATATGCATAAAGTTGTGACTTATAGCTGAGGATTAAATCCAGATAATCAAAAGGAAAAGATGTTAGCAGTTGCATAACCAGTTTGAATTGTCCAGCCAAGAAAATAATCACTGAGATTGAAGAATATTTTAAAATATGTTAGGGCTTCCCCGGTGGCACAGTGGTTGAGTGTCTGCCTGCTGATGCAGGGGACACGGGTTCGTGCCCCAGTCTGGGAAGATCTCACATGCCCATGAGCCTGGGCCCGTGAGCCATGGCCGTTGAGCCTGTGCATCCAGAGCCTGTACTCTGCAATGGGAGAGGCCACAACAGTGAGAAGCCCGCGTACTGGAAAAAAAAAAAAATCCTATATCTTCTGGAAAAATATAGGAATGTTTTCACCTCTTAACATAAAAATGAAATGATATATTAGTTTTATAATATAACTTGTTAAGTGTTCAAGTGAAACAGTGCTTAAGAGGATCTTTGGTTGCTTAGAAACTATGATTTGACTTAAATCATACTGAGATACACATAAAAATGACACAGTTCAGTAAAAGGAAGAATGTTCATTCAAATTCAAGGTTATTTAATAAAAGAACATTCATTAATGTTGTATTTAATGAACATTCATGCATAAAGCTAGTTTTTGAAAATTTTACAAAAGATATTAAATGATGACAATAGTCTTGAACAACAATGAAAGAGCATAATATAGTTTTCAAAGGATTTGTGAATACAAATGATATGAAAACAACACATATATCTTACATAAATTAGAATTGTATATCACTAAGTATCAATAAGAACTTTTAAATTCCTGTTCAGCTGAAAATTTTATACATACAGGTGTATTAATATGCCATTTTAAAATACATGTAGCTTGTGCCCCATTGTCAACACTCATTATCTGAATTATTTTGGCTAAACAAACTCAGCCAATATAGTACTGAATTTCTCAGTTGTGAAAAAATATTTTGACAGTCTCTTAGTTTGCAAGAAGACTCAACTGGGGATATATTCTACTAAGTTCCGAATCTCTGCAGTTTTAAGTTTCCCAACAAGTGTAGAATTGTGACCTAAGTGTTATGATTTCAAGGATTGTGTAGTTTCCCTTATGTATCAGGAAACTTCAAGTTGGAAAACTTAAAAGAAAAGATTCAATCATTTATCTTACCTTTCTTTTATGAAGTTTTGTGAATTTTATCTTAGTGTAATCAAACATTAACATGTTTGATTTTCTTTTTATAGAACCATTCTAACTATTAAATGAAGATTATGATTGCTGACCTCTTTCATTCATTTTGTTCTTTAAAAAATCCAATGGAGGGCTTCCCTGGTGGCGCAGTGGTTGAGAGTCCGCCTGCCGATGCAGGGGACGCGGGTTCGTGCCCCGGTCCGGGAGGATCCCACGTGCCACGGAGCGGCTGGGCCAGTGAGCTGTGGCCGCTGAGCCTGCGCGTCCGGAGCCTGTGCTCCGCAACGGGAGAGGCCACATCCAAAAAAAAAAAAAAAAAAAAAAAAAAAAAATCCAAAGGATCCAAACTCAAGTTTCTTCTTTTTAAAAGCAACTTTAAAATGTTTATTTAACTACATATTTTTAACTATGTTTGAGGGGACAGATATAGAAGCACATGATTCTAATGAAAATATTTCAGTAGGAAAGGAGGGCTTACATTTTTACAATATTTTTATATCCACCATCTCCACTACTCTTGTTCAGACTTGCTCTGTCTGCCTTGCCACTTTCACATTCATTCTACCCATGGATTCAACAAAGAACTTTTAAAAACACATATCTGCTCACATAATATTCTATTTAAAATCTTTTTGCTGTATTCCCAATATAGGTAGAAAGAGATTATTCTCTCTTTTAACACACTGCCTGGTAGGTGCTTCCTGTGGTTCCAGCTTCATCTCTTTGCACTCTCCCTTTGCTCATCACACTGGACATCAGGTTCCATGCCAGGTTCTCGGCATCCTCAGGGATTCTGTCTTCCTTCCGTATCTCTCACTTCAACCCCTTACATGGCACAGATAATTTTTGTTCATTCTTTAGCTTTTAAATGTCATAAGACCCCCAAGGGTGGTCTACTTCCTTTTACCATAAACATCCAATTATCTGTGACCACTCATTCATAATATTCATAACACTTACAGTAAGTTGTTTAATGTTTTGTTTTGTTTCTTCAACTGCATGTTCCATGACTGAGTCCTCATCATCTCTCATCACTTCATTTGTGCTATACCAACAGGTGATCCTTGACAAAATTTGATGTTCTTTATTTTGATAAAATTTAGCATCATGTTGGACAAATGCTTAATTTAGAAATTTTATCTGGGAGAAAAGAAAAAAAGCAATACTTTTTTCAAGTGTTGCCAGATAAAGAATATTTGGCAATAAAATTTACTTTAAAGTAAGGACCATGAAGTAACATAATTTTATGGCAATGGAGAGAAATCAGAATATACACTATCAACTTCCAAAATAGTACTTGATGAAAGATTTCTGTATAACTTTTAGATGATACTTATCAGCAATAATTTCATTTGCAACTTACGGGATACAATTCTGAATAAATCAATGGAGAAAACCAATTTATTTGTAAACTCTCGGTGTGTGTGTAATGATAATTTATGTCCAATGGGATAATTTCTTAAATAATTTTAAATAATCAAGTAACTAAAAGTTTTTTTAGGTTTTAGATTAAATATTTAATTAAGGATAACGGATATGGCAGTGGAATTTATAAAGTGATAGTAGCAGTACAGAAGAAAGAAGAACAAAAAATATGGCATTAATCAATAAGGAAATGTAAATTGAAAATGAGGAAATGTGATTTGACCTATAAGGTAATGAAAAATTTGAGTGGAGAGTAACATTGTGTTGTGTCAGTCATGAGTACAATCTGCAGCTCAGAAAGATTCAAGATGTATTCCCAGCTCACAGCAAATGATGTGACTATAGTGTTATTTGGAATTCAATAGTGTACAGCTGCAGTTAAAACATACACACGCCAATTGATACTTTAACTGGATTGTATATTACTTTGATTTGTTTTGCATTTGGTAGGATAAATTATTCTTGAATTGACATGTATCTGATACATATAAATGAACAAATTCCATTTTGTTTTTTCAATTATGACCCTTATTTTAAGTCTTAACATCTATCTTTCAAAATTACTTTAGGAATTAAGTTTATATAAATGAGGAAAATATTGCTAACTGTTTAAAGTGCTGTTGTTAATAGTCATTTCTATGTAAATATCATCAGGTTTCAAATCTACAATCAGCAAATGAACAGATGTGTATTTATGTTATAAAAGAAAAAGATTTGCATTAATGTTTCAAGTCTCTGTAAAGTTATATTAATTTGGATCTTATAGAACTGATAAAATATCATATTTTAAATAAGTATTTATTAGTTTACACATTTAAATTATCCTCCAGATAAAGAATTAATGTGTTATGAGTACATCATCAGTATTTTTTTGTTGATGATAGCAGAATATAAACTACCTCCAAGTCATAATTTAAGAATATCACCCTTGTAGCTCATATAGTACTGGCAATTGAGTAATGAGTAGTGCAACAATAAAGAATAGTGAACTAAGCCTTTATGAATACCAGAAAATAATGATACATTTTCTATTTGGAATCCCATTTGGAACTGATGCCTCACATCAAGTGGCTCAAAACACCCTACTCAGCCAAACTACAGATGCAACCAGATAGAAGACAATTGCCAAATAGGGTATAGGTAGAGATTTGATATAGATCAAAATCTATATCAAAATGTAATTTTCAGAATGGCAAAATCATCATTCAGGCAAATATAAAAGGAACATGTGCTAAAATTTTTAACACATCATTTAATGAGGGAAACTCAGAAGCTAGTTATATTTGTAGAAGGATTAAATTGCTAAGGTAGATGGCAAATTAGATAATGTCCCACATGCCATGTGATTTGGTATTGTTCATTACAGTGGACAGAAATAATATGTATCTCTATCAGACTAAAATCAACACTTAACAGACGATGTTAACTGGGGGCTGGGGGTTAGAGGAGATAGGGTGAGGTTGGTAAAAGGATAAAAGTGTACAAATTTTCAGCTATAAGATGAATAAAGTCTGAGGATCTAATGTAAAATTGTGGTGACTATAGTTGCTAACACGCTATTATATAATTGAAATTTGTTAAGACAGTAGAACTTAAATGTTCTCACGTGTGTTTGTGTGTGTGTGTGTGTGTGTGTGTGTGTGTGTGTGTGGTGATGGATGTATTAATTAACTAGATGAGGGAAATCCTTTAACAATGTATACGCAATCAAATAACCATGAAGTGTACTTTAAATGTCTTACAATTTAAAATGTCAGTTATACCTCAATAAAACTGAGTTAATAAAAAAAAAAGTAGATTCCTAGACACACACACACACAGAAAAAGTGATATCAGTAAGTCTTAGATATTTAATCAATTATAAACAAGGAGATGACCTAATACTTTTCCTTAGACAATACATATGGAAGCAAAGCCCCCATATAAAGAAAGGATTCCCATCGTTCTGTCTTATTTCCAAGTGTCAAACAAATTTTCTTGATAAGAAAACTGAAAATAGTGGAATTCCATAGTCTTTACTGGAAGAAAAAAGTGTACCATATTCCCTAAAACAAAACGAAACAGTACAGTTTATTGTGGATGGTGTGAGAAGACAGACATAATCGACTAAGATGGCTTGACTCTGAGGATGCTTTGAGGAGCTGAGCATGAAGCACTGTACATAAGTCTCAGGGAATCATTTTGCAATTTGAAGTTAAAGCAAACATGCTTAGAATTTGAGTTGTTTTATGATGGAACAAGCTGTAGTGAAAGCTAGGACAAGTAGTGAAATCACTATTAATGAGGGCCCAAAAGATATGCATTTGTGGAGTCTGACAAAATGTTTTTCTAATTTCTGGGTAAAATCTCACTTTCTGTAAATCCATGCTTTTTAATTCCAAAGGAAAAAAGTGTGTGGCATTAGCTTGACTCTTTCTTATGTAATTTATACTCTATCAAATTACTCTTTCTGTATTTGAATTCATTATTATAATTATTTGTTTACTTTTCTTTCCTTGTTAAGATGTCATCCATTGCTCTGCACACTGTTTTTTTTGTGTGTGTGTTATTTTTTATGTTAAGTGAGTATGTGTGCTACTTATGAAAATTTGGTGCCTGGATAATTGCCCCAAGGCACAGGGGATTATGCTGTAAATATTTCAGAAATGGTATGTAATCTAATGTAAAAAACTCTATGGAAAGTAAATCTTATGTAGAAAAAATATCCTTACAAGAGTACAATGGACGTATGTACTTTGGGGCTTATAAGTCTTTAAAAGGCATATATACTGGTTTTCATGGCTGTTTAGGTGTAAAGGTAGGTGATGGTAACGTTTATAAGCCTGAGGTTTGTGAGACAGTCAACATTAAGAAGAGGAAATTACATTTGATTCAAAAGACAATAAAGGGCTTCCCTGGTGGCGCAGTGGTTGAGAGTCCGCCTGCCGATGCAGGGGACACGGGTTCGTGCCCCGGTGTGGGAGGATCCCACATGCCGCGGAGCGGCTGGGCCCGTGAGCCGTGGCCGCTGGGCCTGCGCGTCCGGAGCCTGTTGCTCCGCAGCGGGAGAGGCCACAACAGTGAGAGGCCCGCGTACCGCAAAAAAAAAAAAAAAAAAAAAAAAAAAAAAAAAAAAAAAAGACAATAAAATACTAAATGACTAATTCAAACAGCATAATCCTGGAGGTTCAGGCTGCAGATAAGATTACAGTTACCTGATAAAGTAAACCACTATACTGGTCATGATTATATACAATGTGCAATTCCATTAACCTGGTATATAGTTCCTAAAAGCACTTTTTTTTGGTATGAAATTCCTAACAATGTGCCTTTACCTGATTTAATTGTTTATATATGTGACCTGTAATAAGACTGTAATGTCGCCATTTTTATTCTCTAGAGTGTTTAGGATTTTGAGTTGCATGTTAAAAATATTTATAGATTCTATTGAATAGCTCAGAAATCGAGGAAATAAGGGTTACTGCATTTTATATTTTAAATTAATCAAGCTGTAAAGATTTGTAAGGCTTTTGACCAAACAAAAGCTACTCTGAATGTTAATGAAACTTGTTTGAAAAGTACTCCCCAGGAACTGATAACCAGGAATCTTTTCCCTTTCACACAATTATATATCCTGATTTTAATATCATGATTTGGTTTCTGCCTGATTAGATATTTTCTGTATAAGCTGGTATTTTCACTACATTTAGTCACATGGAATATTTTCCTGGAGGATATTGTTTGTTTATTTTTAATTTCATTTATTAATTCTTCCTTCTTCACTAAAACAAAATAATTTCGAACACTTGTCACTATGTGTAATCTAAATCACAATCCCCTCTATGATCCAAAATATTTTTTCCTTGTTTCTTTCAATTAACTAATATGTCAGTCAGAGTTGCACTGCATGTGTTTTTACCCATTATCACTGTCTGTATAGACTTTTAGTTTAATCTGTATGTATATTACATTTACCTAATTCTTTGGTAAGTGTAGGTTTTTGTGTCTACGCAAGGGTAGGAAAGTATTTAGAAAATCTATGCTTTCCTCATGAAGTCTTTTATAAAACCTTTAAAATCTTAAGAAGAACAATACTGCCATCTTAAGGCAACTTTATTTTTTAGAAATATCACAAACTTTTGTTACACATTTTAAGTGTTTATTCCATGTTTTCATATACTATGTATAACCCAAACTAATTTGAAAGAAATAACCTAATTTATCATAGGGGGGAGGTCAGTATATATGTGATTTTGGAGAAGGGGGCACATTCAATCAAGCACACATCTTGGTAGAAGGTTACTGTTAGTCACAGGGAACGGATATTTCAGTTAATAATTTTAGTGCTTTTCTAACTATGAGAAGATGCAAGAATTTGGGTCCCTAAAATTTTCTCCTGAAAATATCTAACTATTTGAAGGCCTGTTCTACCAGTTTTCACAGAGCACAGAGTGCTTCATTCTTGATCTCAGCCCTGAGTTCCTTTCAGGGTGTGCTGAAAGACAGCAACTGCAGTGGCTAGTGACTTAATTCTTACAGAGCCAGTGGTGAGCAACATCCTTTAGTTGACATCATTAAGTAACCTGATGAGTACATAACACTTCGTTTTACCATCTTTATCTATTAGTCTACGAAAATATTCTATGCTTCTTTCATAAGGCACACTCATTTTTCCCTGAACATATCTTCACTTGGTTCCTTTTATCCTCCATTTGTAATAATGTTTCTTATATTTTGAAAAACCTCTTCTCTCTTTGCTAGTAGAGATCCTGATAATCCTTCATAATTCAGCATAATTGCTATATCCTCTATATAGTCTTCTGTCTTTATAGTCAAACCTGTTAAAGTAAATTCCACTTTTTAAAAATTTGCTTATTATACTTTGAATCTCTGCTACATCATCAATAATGTTTGCAATGAGATACGATAATTAGATTTGTTAGGAAAAGCAATGAGTTTTATTCATAATTGTACTCTACATTTTCTAATATGGAGCTCTGCATATATTTTCATGACTAGCATACTGGATTTGTAATAAAAAATACAAGTACTGAAACTTGAATTTTATCTCTTTTTTGTCTGTGTGACTCTAGAGAAAATTACTTAATTTCTCCAATCTTCTGTTTCCTTAAGTAAGGGACAAAGGCAATATTTTTCTCAATGACACCACATAGTTGTTACCAGAAATACAATTGTTAAAATATTCAATTTATAAATATATGCTGTTATTATTAATGATCAATTGACTACTTTTCTGTCTCACTCCTTAAGTACACATCTTCACTCTTCCACATCCTAAGAAACATCTTCAGAATACTTTCTAAATCACATATCCCCTCTTTCTCTTGAGTCTTTTCCTCTCAACTAGATCTTCGTTAATCTACATATGTATCATATCTATCCTAAATGACCTTCTGTCAGAGTTCTCACAACTCTTACAAATATTGTTGATAAATTATTTTTCTTAAAGCAGTCTGAATCTCAATTTTCTGTTAAAAAAATCTGTCATGAATATCAATTGCTTATGCAATCAACTATAAAAACTTTATCTTAACAGCCAAAAACTTCAAATTATGAACTTAAGTTGAATAGCTATTGAAAAATAACACAAACTTCCTAATGTTTTTACTTTATTCTTGCTGTCTTCTTTCCAGAAATGTATTCTCTATGTCTCATATATGTTCAATGCTTAACCTAAATAGATTTTTCTACATACTAATATTTCCTTCAGAAATTTCTTTTTCCTTTTCAAATTTCTAGAATTCCTTATTTCTTATAACTGTAAGACATTTCTACCTGTATTTTCATATTACAGCTCTTTATGTGCATGGATTTTCTCCTTTACCAAATGTATTTTCCACATTTCTATAGTGACAATACTGTGTTTTGTATATGAGAAGTGCCCCACTTCAAAGAATTAAAAAGTTAAGTTAGTTTAAAATCAAGTAAACTGCATTGCAGTAGAATGCATTTAGGAACTTTATATTTTCAAGTGAAAGATGGAAAATTAGCTCAGAAGTTTACTAAATATGAGCCCTGTGTTGGCTGTGAACTTGCTCTATCTACCTAATCTATCTATCTAAAACTAGGGACAAAGAGTAAAAGTTCTTGTCGCAAAAGTGTTTGAACATTTTCCCTCCCTTCCCTTCAACCCCTCCTCCTCTTCCCCTCCTCCTTCTCCTCTTATCTCTCCTTCTTCCATTTTCTTGTTCCTCCTTCTCTTCTTCTTTTGCTGTCATTCGCAGTTGTACACCTAGCACTAAGACCTTGAAGGGCATTTAGTAAATACCAATATATATGTTGAATGAACTCTTCCCTTAAAGCTATGAGTTCTTGAATGTCCTCTAAAATATTAAACTCTGAGAATGACATAATGAAATGCATATTCAGAAAACTCTTTGGCAGTATATTAGACATACGCAAACCTAAAAAGCAGAAAGACATGTTAGGTACTCTTTCTCAATTGTGGTAGAAAGTAATGAGGGCCTGAATAAAAAAAATGACTGGGTATGGGATTGACCATTATTATAGGTAACAAGAAAGTAGAAGCATGGTTATGTGACTGATTACATGAGATTGAATAGGTGAAAAGATAAACTCCAGAACATATCTGTCAGGTCTTTGGCTTGAGCAACCAAGTTGATGACACTCTTGATCCCTGAGATAAGCAAAGAAAGAGGAACCTGCTGGGTCTGTAAATGTTAAATTTAGTTTGGGGTATATCTGGGTGTAAAACTTTCACAATGACCTAGTGACACTTTGAAGACAGACTAACATTGGTATGTGGATTGAGTTCATTGACCTACTTGGAAGTTTTAGAATCTTTCCCGTTAAATGATAATAACGATAATTTATTAATTAACAATCTTACAGTTCAATTGGCTCTTCAAGAAACAGAGTAAATGAAATGAGGTTTATAATTTTTTCAGTGATTTCAGTCTTCCTGCTTATATCTTCCTGAAGTTCGACTTTTAGAGTATGTAAAATACTTTTTAAATGTTTGGGTATATTGGATTATATTTGTAGGTTTTTTTGTGTGTGAACATTTTATACTCCAGAATATATACCTTTGATTTTTAGTACCCACAAAGATGTCTTGTATATAAAAATGTATTTGTTTACGTCTGATATCAAAGCTAAAGAACTTTCCATAAAGTCTTATTTTCTCTAAAATTCTTTAATTTAATGTATAATAATCAAACATATTCTACTTGTTTATTCTCCAAGTTATTACCTCTAGTTTATAGACAAAAATATGCCAACATAAGTGTTTTGAGAACTGAGTTTATGTTGATGATTGTACCTCAGTGATGTTGATAGTGGGTCTGTGCTGTCATAGTGTCAGGAATGTTATGAGAAGGGATACTTTAAAGGTATTAAAGGCCTTGCTTTGAGGGGGGACTTGGAGGGTAGTGGTCTCACAGTGATCTGTAGAGCCCACAAAATGAATGAGTTCGAATACAGTCCTAGGGATAAATACATAATTGAGGTTTAATATTGATAGTCAGACTTGAAAAATAGCAGAAAGAATAAATTAGGTTCAACATACAATTAATGGTACATCAGCAAAGACCTATACCTATACCTATACGTAATGATTTCTCTTTTACTTTGTTTTAAATGGATTTTATGCCAGTTAAATAACTCCACTGTAACACCACAGCTATAAAACATTGACCTCTGAACCAAATATTTTAGATATAAGAAAAAATACTCATGAGATCTTTCATTTAAAAAAAAAAAAAGATTTCATTCTGGTGGAGGCTTCAAGAAATAAATTAGAGTCTAGTTTGGCCACTAAATTAAAGATAACATTCTCTGGACAGTAGAATCTATCCACAACCATAATCCATAAAACTCCTCTAGCAGTTTGAATGTTATAAATGGAATTTGTAATCATTCCAGCAGACTCACCTGAAGGATGAATATCAGTTCCAAATCTTTCAAAACTATATTCTCATATAGGAAGCGGGGAGGGGGAGCATAGGTGTAACATTTTGCTAGCTACTTGATTTTCCTGAAGTCAGAACTAACTACTGGATAATATTCTTTAAAACATATCATATACACACAGTGGTGGAATGTTGGTAATGTGTCAATTAATGAGAATTTATAATTGAAATAGCATTGCCACAATAGTCATTATCTTTTCCATTCTAATCTATTGCTTGCCTATCTGCCTGAGTGCCATCTCTAGATCTAGACAGGAGTAGTTTTAGTGTATTCAGAGCTACTGAATTCCAAATTGAATTCAGTCTGTTTAAAGAGATTTCTTCTCATATATCCTATGCTTCTTGCTTCTTCTTTTTGTATGCATTTGTCTATATTGAGTGCACCACTGTCTGAAACAATCAAGTGCAACTTTAGCACATAGATGACACTCAAATAAATGTTTTAGCATTTAAAATCTAAGGTAACCAAATGGTTGTTACCTCCAGAAATTGTCAGTTGATCTGAATTTCAGGTAGGAATTATTATCATATATTTGAAATCCATGACTTGTAAGTCAACATTAAGATTGACTGTATCCAATGGATCATTTAAGACTGCCTGCGATTATTCAGCTTTATTATTAGTCACTGGATCCACCTCTTGATCTGCAATATTTTCAAAGTCACAACATAAATTTCCTCATATGATATAAATACAATATGATATTTATATTGGGAAGAGTCACTATCTAACTGAATTGTTTATTTTTATTTATTGGGAAAAAACAAGGAAGATAAGTGTATTTATGAAAAGAGAATTAAGAAATAATACTAAAAGTAAGTAGCCCACTTGTCTGCTTTTGGGCAGACTGCCACCTCAGAACAGTCAGTTAGCTCTGATTTTCCAGAATAAACTCTAAGTGGTTTTCTTTTAAAATAACAATATGTACCTGAACTTCTGAGGCTACATTTAAGTGATAGAGTATTTAATTTCAAAGAGGAACTATTTTCAGACTTGTGCTACTAGAAAGACATCCTAGGCCATTCATTAGGTTACTATAACAGAAATTCCAAGTTAACACTCTACTGACAAAATTAGGAAATAATTTTATTCTTACCACTAATTTGCTATTCTTTCTGCAAAATAGATTATTCTTTTATGCCAAAACTAATTTTAAAGCTTTATGGTAATTATAGTTTACTATTAATAATATGGATAGAATTTCTTAATGTGAGTTAACATTTTAATTCAATATTTTCATGATTGTATTAAAATCCTTAGGTTGGGGGAGCTTCAAGGTGGTGGAAGAGTAAGATGTGGAGATCACCTTTCTCCCCACAAATACATCAGAAATACATCTACATGTGGAACAACTCATACAGAACACCTACTGAACACTGGCAGAAGACCTCAGACCTCCCAAAAGTCTAGAAACTCCCTACATACCTGGGTAGGGCAAAAGAAAAAAAACAGAAACAAAAGAATAGGGATGGGACCTTCACTAGTGGGAGGGAGCTGTGAAGGAGGAAATGTTTCCAAACACTAGGAAGACCCTTCATGGGTGGAGACTGCGGGTGGTGGAGGGGGGAAGCTTCATAGCCATGGAGAAGAGTGAAACAACAGGGGTGCAGAGGGCAAAGCAGAGAGAATGTTGCACAGAGGATCAGTGCCGACAGAGCTCACCAGCCTGAGAGACTTTTCTGCTCAACCACTGGGGCAGGTGGGGGCTGGGAGCTGAGGCTTGGGCTTCAGAGGTCAGATCCCAGGGAGAGGACTGGGGTTGGATGCCTGAACACAGCCTGAAGGGGGCTAGTGCACCACAGCTGGCCAGGAGGGAGTCCAGGAAAAAATATGGAGCTGCTAAAGAGGCAGGAGACATTTTCTTGCCTCTTTGTTTCCTGGTGCGTGAGGAGAGGGGACTAAGAGCGCTGCTTAAAGGCGGTCCAAAGATGGGCGTGAGCAGCGGCTATCAGCACGGACCTTAGAGATGGGCATGAGACACTAAGGCTGCTGCTGCAGCCACCAGGAAGCCTCTGTGCAAGCACAGGTAACTATCCACACCTCCACTCCTGGGAGACCGTGCAGCCAGCAACTGCCAGGGTCCTGTGATGCAGAGACAACTTCCTGGGGAGAACACACGGCATGCCTCAGGCTGGTGCAACGTCATGCTGGCCTCTGCCGTCGCAGGCTCCCCCTGCGTTCCATACCCCTCCCTCTCCCTGGCCTGAGTGAGCCAGAGCCCCTGAATCATCTGCTCCATTAACCCCGTCCTGTCTGAGCGAAGAACAGTTGCCCTCAGGTGACCTACACACAGAGGCGGGGCCAAATCCAAAGCTGAACCTCAGGAGCTATGTGAACAAAGAAGAGAAAGGGAAATCTCTCTCAGTAGCCTCAGGAGCAGTGGATTAAATCTGCACAATCAACTTGATGTACCCTTCTTCTGTGGAATACCTGAATAGACAACAAATCATCCCAAACTGAGGAGGTGGACTTTGGGAGCAATGATATATATATAGATAGATAGATAGATAGATAGATAGATAGATAGATAGATATAATCCCCTATTTCTCTTTTTGTGAGTCTGTATGTGTATGCTTCTTTGTGTTATTTTGTCTGTATAGCTTTGCTTTTACCATTTGTCCTAGGGTTCTGTCTGTCCGGTTTTTGTTTTTTGTTTTTTTTTTTTAACTATACTTTTTAGCACTTGTTATCATTGGTGGATTTCTTTCTTGGTTTAGTTTCTCTCTTCTTATCTTCTTGCATTTTTTTTATTATTTAAAATGTTTTTAATAATTATATTTTATTTTAATAACTTTTTTGTTTTTTCTTCTTTCTTCTTTCTTTCTTTCTTTCTTTCTCTCTCTCTCTCTTTCTCTCTTCCTTCTTTCCTTCCTTTCTTTCTTTCCTTCTTTCTTTTCCTCCTTTTTATTCTGAGCCCTGTGGATGACAGGGTCTTGGTGCTACAGCCAGGTGTCAGGGCTGGCTGTGCCTCTGAAGTGAGAGAGCCATGTTCAGGACATTGGTCCACAAGAGACCTCTCAGCTCCACCTAATATCAAATGGTGAAAATCTCACAGTGATGTCCATCTGAACGCTAAGACCCAGCTCAACTCAATGACAAGCAAGCTCCAGTGTTGGACACCCGATATGAAACAAGTAGCATGACAGGAACACAACCACACCTATTATCAGAGAGGGCTGCCTAAAATCATAATAAGTCCACAGACACCTCAAAACACACCACCAGACATGGACCTGCCCAGCAGAAAGACAAGATTCAGCCTCATCCACCAGAACACAGACACTGGTCCCCTCCACCAGGAAGCCTACACAACACACTGAACCAACTTTAGCCAATGGGGACAGACACCGAAAACAATGGGAACTAAGAAACTGCAGCCTGTGAAAAGGAGACCCCAAACACAGTAAGTTAAGCAAAAAGAGGAGACAGAAAAAACCAGAGCAGATGAAGGAGCAAGGTAAAAATCCACCAGACCTAAAAAATGAAGAGGAAATAGGCAGTACACCTGAAAATGAATTCAGAATAATGATAGTAAAGATGATCCAAAATCCTGGAAATAGAATGGAGAAAATAAAACATACGTTTAACAAGGACCTAGAACTAAAGAGAAAACAAACAGTGGTGAACAGCACAGTAAATGAAATTAAAAATTCTCTTAGAGGGATCAATAGCAGAATAACTGAGGCAGAAGAATGGATAAGGGACCTGGAAGATAAAATAGTGGAAATAACTACTGCAGAGCAGAGAAAAGAAAAAAGAAGGAAAAGAATTGAAGACAGTCTGAGAGACCTCTGGGACAACATTAAACGCACCAACATTCGAATTATATGGGTTCCATAAGAAGAAGAGAAAAAGAAAGTGAGTGAAAAAATATTTGAAGATATTGTAGTTGAAAACTTCCCTAATATGGGAAAGGAAATAGTTAATCAAGTCCAGGAAGCACAGAGAGTCCCATACAGGATAAATCCAAGGAGAAACACCCCAAGACACATATTAATCAAACTATCAAAGATTAAATGCAAACAAAAAATTATTAAAAGCAGCAAGGGGAAAAAAAAACAAGTAGCATACAAGGGAATCCCCATAAGGTTAACAGCTGAACTTTCAGCAGAAATTCTGCAAGCAAGAAGGGAGTGGCAGGGCATACTTAAAGTGATGAAGGGGAAAAAAACTACAACCTATTGATAACAATAATAAAATCCACATCCATATATCAAAAAAAAAAAAACAAAAACAAAAAACAAAAAAACTACAACCAAGATTACTCTACTCAGCAAAGACCTCGTTCAGATTTGACAGGGAAATTAAAACCTTTACAGACAAGCAAAAGCTGAGAGAATTAAGCATCACCAAACCAGCTTTACAACAAATGCTAAAGAGACTTCTCTAGGTAGGAAACACAAGAGAAGGGAAAGACTGACAATAACAAACCACAAACAATTAAGAAAATGGTACTAGGAACATATATATCGATATTGCCTTAAATGTAAATGGATTAAATGCTCTAACCAAAAAACATAGACTGGCTGACTGGATACAAAAACAAAACCCATATATACTCTGTCTACAAGAGACTGACTTCAGACATAGGGAAACATACACACTGAAAGTGAGGGGATGGAAAATGCTATTCCATGAAAGTGGAAATCAAAAGAAAGCTGGAGTAGTAATTCTCATGTCAGACAAAATAGACTTTAAAACAAAGACTATTACAAGAGACAAAGAAGGACACTGCATAATGATCAAAGGATAAATCCAAGAAGAAGATATAAAAATTGTAAATATTTATGCACCCAACATAGGAGCACATAAATACATAAGGCAAATACTAACAGCCATAAAAGGGGAAATCAACAGTAACACAATTATAGTAGGGGACCTTCACATCCCACTTTCACCAATGGACATATAATCCAAAATGAAAATAAATAAGGAAACACAAGCTTTAAATGATACATTAAGCAAGATGGACTTAATTGATATTTATCAGACATTCCACACCCCAGAAAACCAGAATACACTTTCTTCTCAAGTGCTCATGGAACATTCTACAGGATAGATTATATCTTGGTCACAAATCAAGCCTTGGTAAATTTAAGAAAATTGAAAACCTATCAATATCTTTTCCAACAACAATGCCATGAGACTAGATATGAATTACAGGAAAAGATCCATAAAAAATACAAACACAGGGGGCTAAATGATACACTACTTAATAACTGAGAGATGACTGAAGAAATCAAAGAGGAAATCAAAATAACTAGAGAAAAATGACAATGAAAACACGATGAACCAAAACCTATGGGATGCAGCAAAAACAGTTGTAAGAGGGAAGTCTATAGCCATACAATCCTACCTTAAGAAACAAGAAACATCTCAAGTAAATAACCTAACCTCACACCGAAAGCAATTAGAGAAAGAAGAACAAAAAAACCCCAAAGTTAGCAGAAGGAAAGAAATAATAAAGATCAGATCAGAAATAAATGAAAAAGAAATGAAGGAAATGATAACAAAGATCAATAAAACTAAAAGCTGGTTCTTTGAGAAGATAAACAAAATTGATAAACCATTAGCCAGACTCATCAAGAAATAAAGGGAGAGGACTCAAATCAATAGAAATAGAAATGAAAAAGGAGAAGTAACAAATGACACTGCTGAAATACAAAGGATCATGAGACATTACTACAATCAACTGTATGCCAATAAAATTGACAACCTAGAAGAAATGGAAAAATTCTTAGAATTGCATAACCTCCCAAGACTGAAAGAGAAAGAAAAGAAAATATGAACAGACCAATCTCAAGCACTGAAATTGAAACTGTGATTAAAAATCTTCCAACAAACAAAAGCCCAGGACAAGATGGCTTCACAGGTGAATTCTATCAAACATTTAGAGAAGAGATAACACCTATCCTTGTCAAACTCTTCCAAAATATAGCAGAGGGAGGAACACTCCCAAAATCAGTCTATGAGGCCACAATCACCCTGATACCAAAACCAGACAAAGATGTCACAAAGAAAGAAAACTACAGGCCAATATCACTGATGAACATAGATGCAAAAATCCTCAACAAAATACTACAAAACAGAATCCAACAGCACATTAAAAGGATCATACACCACGATCAAGTGAGGTGTATCCCAGGAATGCAAGGATTCTTCAATATACGCAAATCAATCAAGTGATACACCATAGTAACCAATTGTAGGAGGAAAACCATATGATCATCTCAATAGATGCAGAGAAATATATCAACAAAATTCAACACCGATTTATTATAAAAATGCTTGAGAAAGTAGGCATAGAGGGAAATTACGTCAACTTAATAAAGGCCATATATGACGAACCCACAGCCTACATCATCCTCAATGGTGAAAAACTAAAACCATTCCCACTAAGATCAGGAACAAGACAAGGTTGCCCACTCTCACCACTATTATTCAACATAGTTTTGGAAGTTTTATCCACAGCAATCAGAGAAGAAAAAGAAATAAAAGGAATACACACTGGAACAGAAGCAAAGCTGTCACTGTTTGCAGATGACATGATACTATACATAGAGAATCCTAAAGATGCTACCAGAACTACTAGAGCTAACCAGTAAATCTGGTAAAGTAGTAAGATATAGAATTAATGCACAGAAATCTCTTGCATTCCTATAGACTAATGATGAAAAATATGAAAAGTGAAATTAAGAAAACACTCTCATTTACCATTGCAACAAAAAGAATAAAATACCTAGGAATAAACCTACCTAAGGAGACAAAAGACCTGTATGCAGAAAATTATAAGACACTGATGAAAGAAATTAAAGATTATACAAATAAATGGAGAGATACACCATGTTCTTGGATTGGGTGTATCAACTTTGGAAAATGACTATACTACCCAAAGCAATCTACAGATTCAATGCAATCCCTATCAAAGTACCACTGGCATTTTTCACAGAACTAGAAACAAAAATTTCACAATTTGTATTGAAGCACAACAGACGCCAAATAGTGAAAGCAATCTTGAGAAAGAAAAATGGAGCTGAACGAATCAGGCTCCCTGACTTCAGACTATACTACAAAGCTACAGTAATCAGGACAGTATGGTACTGGCACAAAAACAGAAATACAAATCAATGGAACAGGATAGAAAGCCCAGAGATAAACCCACACACATATGGTCACCTTATCTTTGATAAAGGAGGCAGGAATATACAGTGGAGAAAAGACAGCCTCTTCAATATGTGGTGCTGGGAAAACTGGACAGCTACATGTAGAAGAATGAAATTAGAACACTCCCTAACACCATACACAAAAATAAATTCAAAATGGATTAAAGATCTAAATACAAGGCCAGACACTATCAAACTGTTAGAGGAAAACATAGGCAGAACACTCTATGATATAAAACACAGCAAGAACCTTTCTGACCCACCTCCTAGAGAAATGGAAATAGAAACAAAAATAAACAAATGGGATCTAATGAAATCTAAAAGCTTTTGCACAGCAAAGGAAAGTATAAACAAGATGAAAAGAGAACCCTCAGAATGGGGACAATATTTGCAAATGAAGCAACTGACAAAGGATTAATCTCCAAAATTTACAAGCAGCTCATGCAGCTCAATATCAAAACAACTAACAACCCAATCCAAAAAATGGGCAGAAGACTTAAATAGACATTTCTCCAAAGAAGATACACAGACTGCCAATAAACACATGAAAGAATACTCAACATCATTAATCATTAGAGAAATGCAAATCAAAAATACAATGAGAAATCATCTCACACCAGTCAGAATGGCCATCATCAGTCAATCTACAAACAATAAATTCTGGTTAGGGTATGGAGAAAATGGAAACCTCTTGCACTGTTGATGGGAATGTAAATTGATACAGCCACTATGGAGAACAGTATGGAGGTTCCTTCAAATACTAAAAATAGAACTACCATACGACCCAGCAATCCCACTACTGGGCATATACCCTGATAAAATCATAATTCAAAAAGAGTCATGTACCACCATATTTATTGCAGCTCTCTTTACAATAGCCAAGACATGGAAGCCACCTAAGTGTCCATCAATCGATGAATGGATAAAGAAGATGTGGCACATATACACAATGGAATATTACTCAGCCATAAAAAGAAGCAAAATTGAGTTTTTTGTAGTGAGGTGGATGGACCTGGAGTGTGTCATACAGAGTGAAGTAAGTCAGAAAGAAAAAAACAAATACTGTATGCTAACACACATTTATGGAATCAAAAACAAAAAAAAAGATCATGAAGAACCTGAGGTCAAGGGGGTAATAAAGACGCAGACCTACTAGAGAATGGACTTGAGGATATCTGGAGGGGGAAGGTTAAGCTGGGACAACATGAGAGAGTGGCATGGACATATATACACTACCAAATGTAAAATAGATAGCTAGTGGGAAGCAGCCACATAGTACAGGGAGATCAGCTCGGTGCTTTGTGACCACCTGGAAGAGTGGGATAGGGAGGGTGGGAGGAAGGGAGATGCGAGAGGAAAGATATGAAGATATATGTGTAACTGATTCACTTTGTTATAAAGCAGAAACTAACACACCATTGTAAAGCAATTATACTCCAATAAAGATGTTAAAAAATAAAAATCCTTAGGTTGACCAGCTAAGGTTAATTCTTAATTCCGGATATTAGCCACTCGTTTAAAATAGCTAAATAATTGCACAAAAATTTGCCTGAACTTGCATTCTTCTAGTCAATCATTAGTTACACCTCTGTAGTCCTTGAAACTAGATAAATGGCTTCTTTGAGGAGATTATATTTACTATATAAAAACAGTATATTTCTTCTTGACCTCATATTTTCTTATTTTTAAAACATGTTCCTTCATTTTTAAATTTAATTTTCTTTTAAACGTAACATGAAAGAAACTGGTTTGAAATTCTTCTCTCTCTCCTGTCACAGGATAAGACCAATCTTGTCATGTCTGCTTCCTGCAGCATTGATAAGATATATTTTATGACAGTTTTATATTTTGGTTTTCTTAACCAATTGCTTTTACCATATATAGTTACCTGTTACCATGACACAATTAAGACACAAAATCCTAGTCATTGTTATTTCTGTATACTAACAAGATAAGCCTTGTTTTCCTTCCAAAATATCAATCAATAGTAGCCTTGCTATTTAGGATTATTCTGTGCTGTGTATTATTGCTCAGAGGGAGTGCTAGTTTTAAAATCATGTTCAGGGACCTTATGCTGACATAATGATATTGAATCTTGATGGATTGGTATCATGTAAAAACTTGAATTGCAAAAAGTCTGGACAGAATTGAAATATAAATATCATGACATTATGATGTATGAATTTATCATCAGGGAAAACACAGTTACCTGGTAAGAATTTTATTACAGTTCCATTCTAAATGATAGAGGATTGGATTCCATTATTATAATTTTACTACTCTTTATTTACATTTAATCCACTTCATTTATATAAAATATCTTACATGGGAAAGTGGCTATTTTAAATTTACCATGGGTTAATGCATTTGTATGACTTTATTTTGGTATTACTATTCTGTTTGAAATTTTTAAATGTTCATTGTTTATGAGAATGTAGAGTTTAAAAAAATTTAACAAATTATTGGAAGCACAAAATCATGTGTAATTTCAGCTTTAGCCCTCAAACCAAATATTTTCCCCCTAAAATTTTGATGAAGAAATAGAGTACAAGTTCATTGTCTCTCTCTCTCTCCTTTCTTTCCCCCTCCACATTTAGCCTTAATTTGTAGATAGAAGTTTCTCATTTTTACTGTTATTTATTGAAAAATATATGTTCAAATCAATAACATTATAAATTAGAAGTGCTATTCATTTTTAAAAGTTTAGAAAATTTTTAATTGAGGGAACGTTATAAAGTGGTTAATAAGAGTATGGAAAATATTGACATTAAAATTCGATTTGTATTTTTTTCCTCAAATATGAAGTGCTGAATTCTGAATTGGCATAAATGTGCATTATTCTTTAAGGTACTCAGCTTCTTTAACATTCGTTTCAGAGAATGAATAAATATTGTTTACTATGTTTTACTTGAGAAAATGAAAAGAACTATGATGAGGCAGAGTTGACATTGGGGCAGCCATTTTAGGTGGAACAGCCATCTTAGATGTTCCCAGAAACTGTACTCTTAGACTTTTTTGAGAAAGTTAGCTTAAGAAACAAGAAAACTCCTTTGTATCCACCATAGCCAAGACCATCTGAAGGCTGCCAGGAATGCCACCAACTGCTTCTAGCTTTTAGACTTTTACAGATTCAACTGCCAATCTCTGTACATTTGTACTTTCTTACATTTGTACTTTCTTACTTACTTTCTTACATTTGTACTTTCTTACTTGACTTACAGGTCACCCAACAATTATTCCCCATTCCCCTCCCTTCTTGGCCATTTTTCTCAACAGAAGGCTGCCTCAACTAACCACCTTACCTCAGGTTCACAGTTCTACAACTACTTGGGTCTGTGTTCCCTGATTTTCAAATTCAAATAAAGCATTTTTGTCTTTCTCAGACTTTGCTGCCTAAAAGTTTTCTTTTGCCTTATATACTTTAGTAGATATTTCTCTAAAATTAAATGTCAGGTACCACTATTGTGTAGTCCTAGAATTAGTTTTCATAATATACTAATATCATGTATGGCAGCAGAGTTTAATAAAGCTCAGGTCTCTAAAAAATCAGTGAATTCTTTAAGAAGGGTGGTTAATATTAATAAGAAAATAATCATTTGGATGTCTTTGAATTAATGACTATAAATTCTTGGTTTCTTATTAAAGTAAGCTACCACTATTAAAAATTGAATAACAAGATGGAATAAAAGAATTTCTGAAAATACATTTTTTTAAATAGAGGGGATTTCTCATGCTTAAAATTTTTAGAGAGAGAACTTATAAGAACACAACTACAGCTACAACAATAGTTTACAGGTATCTAGGAAAATGCACACTATTCAGAATCTTTTTTGTATGTGTTTTTCATTTTTTGCAGACCATATAAAAAATCGTAATGAAAAGTGAATTTTCAGCATACCTAATTCATATATGCTTGCCCATATAAGAAAAATGCTTTTTCCCAATAATTTTTTTTTGTATTAAAAAATGTAGTATCGCAAAGGAGAAAGCTGTTAATCAAAGAATACTTATTATAATTCTGCAAGAGAAACAGAGATCGGTGTTTATAGGCGAGATGGGCAGCATACAGTTGGAGACAAACTGAGCTCTTTGGATTTAATAATTTGGAACAAGAAAGCTACTGAATTGTAACACAATGACCTTGAATAAACACTGTCTCCTCACTTCCCTACATGATACATCAAGATATCCTGACGCACCCATCCCATTTTTCTGTTTGGCACCTTGGCACAGTGCTGGAACAAAAAATTGAAAATGGCCCAAACTCAATTTAAAATAAGCCCCATCCATACTGTTTAACTTTGTGGCCTCCAAGTTGTCTTATTTTTTTGCCTTTTGTAAAAATTGAAATATAGTTGATTTACAATGTCGTGTTGGTTTTGGGTGTATAGCAAAGTGATTCGGTTATACATATATATGTGTGTGTGTATATATACGTATGTATATATATATATTCTTTATCAGATTCTGTTCCCTTATAGGTTATTATAAGATAGTAAATAAAGTTCCCTGTGCTATACAGTTAAGAAAAAAAAAGAATACTTGTTATATATTCCAGAATATTTATGCTATCAGAATAATCTCAGTTTAGAGAATAAGGGAAAAGTTGTTAAGTAGGAATTTTAAAAATATATTTCAGGACTAGAAGGAAAATTTCTGAGCATATGAAATTATGAAAGACTGCACAATGATAACACAACAAGATGTACGAAGTCCTACATGCCTGCAATTCTTATCCTGTTTATTAATGTGTGTAATAATTTGAGAGGTTTGGCCCAAATTACACTAATAGGTAATAGTCACTATATTACTAAAATTAAATTAAATTTAAGTAATTTAAAATTAATTAAAATAGTACAGATTTGTTCTGATAATAAGACAGTTACATAACTTACTATCTAGTGACATAGCTTAATGGAAGAAGAATGGGGTAAATTACATGTTTTCTGTAATATTTATGACATAGCCTATAATATATAGAAGTTCATTAGGTTGTCACTCCAATAAATGTCATTCATCCTTTGTATCTCACTGGAAAGAGGTCTCTAATACAGTCACTTATCCTTGGACACCTTTAAGCATGACAGTTATAGGAGGCTATATTAAATAAAAATATATATTTCACCAATTGTTTCCTGGATTGAGTGACCCCAATGATTTCATTATTATGAATTCTTTAAGGTTGTAAGTTGCAAAATTTAAATTTGTCCTTTTTTTTATTCCTGCCGTGTCTAGTTTAACTTCCTTTATAAATTTATAAGCTATTAAGGAGTTTAATAAATGTGAATAAATTGGACAAATATAGGGAGAAAAAGTACTAAAAGTGTGTTAATAAGAAATCAAAGTTGTTTTATAAGATTACTAAATAAATTATGGCAATAATTTTACAGTAAAATGTTAAGAAAAATACCACTAAACCTGCTTTCCCTCTCAGTTTTATTGAGGTATAATTGACATAACATTGTGTAAGTTTAAAGTATATAACATGATTGTTAGATTTGCACATATATTGCAAGATGATTAGCACAATATGGTTAATTAACACATCCATCATCTCACATAATTATAAAATGTGTGTGTGATAAGAATGTTTAAGATCTACTCTCTTACTTTCAGTTACTGTTAACTATAGTCACCATGCTGTATATTAAGTCCCCAGGACCTATTCATTGTAAAGGTGGAGGTTTGTGCCCTTGGACCTACTTATCTCCATTTTCCTTACCCACAAACCCTAGACCTTCTGTTCCTATTCTACTCTCTGTTTCTATTTTTTTGTGAGCCTACTTTAAGATGGAATATTTGCAATAAGGAGAAATATTTTTCAAAAAAATTAAAGTCCCCCACAATATACAATAAAATTGTACAAGAAAATTATGCTGTTTATAAGTCAAAATAAGTTCTTAAATTAGAGGAATAATTTAAAAACATTATTGAACACTTAACAAGAAGAAAATAACACAGGTTGAAATTATTCTGATCTGTAGAGACAGAGTATGTGTTTTAGCTTATTTTTTCAGCTTAGTGATTTCAGCAGTTTTTTTGTTTTGTTTTGTTTTTGTTGTGGTACACAGGCCTCTCACTGTTGTGGCCTCTTCCATTGCGGAGCACATTCTCAGGATGCGCAGGCCCAGCGGCCATGGCTCATGGGCCCAGCCGCTCCATGGCATGCAGGGTCCTCCCACACCGGGGCACGAACCCATGTCCCCTGTACCGGCAGGCGGACTCTCAACCACTGCGCCACCAGGGAAGCCCGATTTCAGCAGTTTTAATTTAATTCATCATTGTGCACTACAAATTATATATGCTAATTTATTAAGTAGGAAGGTATTATAAAATGTTTATGAACCTGGTTAGTTTGAAGATCAACACCAAGATATTTTTCTTCTTAATGGAAGCGAAGTAGAGAAGTCTTTCTTCTTAAATAATCTTTTCTTTACTGTATATCATTTTTTTAATTTAATTTATTTTTTTGTACAGCAGGCTCTTATTAGTCATCCATTTTATACACATCAGTGTATACATGTCAATCTCAATCACCCAATTCATCACACCACCACATCACCCACTGCCACTTTTCCTCCTTGGTGTCCATACGTTTGTTCTCTACATCTGTGTCTCAATTTCTGCCCTGCAAACCAGTTCATCTGTACCATTTTTCTACGTTCCACATATATGCGTTAATATACGATATTTGTTTTCCTCTTTCTGACTTACTTCACTCTGTATGACAATCTCCAGATTCATCCACATCTCAACAAATGACCCAATTACATTCCTCTTTATGGCTGAGTAATATTCCATTGTATATATGTACCACATCTTCTTTATCTATTCATCTGTGGATGGGCATTTAGGTTGCTTCCATGACCTGGCTATTGTAAATAGTGCTGCAATGAACATTGCGGTGCATGCATCTTTTTGAATTATGGTTTTCTCTGGGTATATGACCAGCAGTGGGATTGCTGTGTCATATGGTAATTATATTTTTAGTTTTTTAAGGGACCTCCATACTGTTCTCCATAGTGGCTACATCAATTTATATTCCTACCAACAGTGCAAGAGGGTTCCCTTTTCTCCACACCCACTCCAGCATTTGTTGTTTGTAGATTTTCTGATGATGCCCATTCTAACTGGTATGAGTTGATACCTCATTGTAGTTTTGATTTGCATTTCTCTAATAATTAGTGCTGTTGAGCAGATTTTCATGTGCTTCTTGGCCATCTGTATGTCTTCTTTGGAGAAATGTCTATTTAGGTCTTCTGCCCATTTTCTGATGAGGTTGTATGTTTTTGTTTATTTTTTAATATTGAGCTGCATGAACTGTTTATATATTTTTGAGATTAATCCTTTGTCAACTGATTCGGTTGCAAATATATTCTCCCATTCTGAGGGTTGTCTTTTTGTCTTGTTTGTAGTTTCCTTTGCTTTGCCAAAGGTTTTAAGTTCCATTAGGTCCCATTTGTTTATTTTTGTTTTTATTTTCATTACTCTAAGAGGTGGGTCAGAAAAGATCTTGCTGTGATTTATGTCAGAGTGTTCTTCCTATGTTTTCCTCTAAGTGTTTTATAGTGTCCAGTCTTACATTTAGGTCTCTAATTCATTTTGAGTTTATTTTTGTGTATGGTGTTAAGGAGTGCTCTGATTTCATGCTTTTACATGTAGCAGTCCAGTTTTCCGAGCAGCATTTATTGAAGAGACTGTCTTTTCACTGAATATCCTGCCTCTTTTGTCAAAGATTAGTTTACCATAGGTGCATGGGTTTATGTCTGTGTTGTCTATCCTATTCCATTGATGTATATTTCTGTTTTTGTGCCAGTACAATATTGTCTTGATTACTGTAGCTTTGTAGAATAGTCTGAAGTCAGGGAGGCTGATTCCTCCAGCTCTGTTCTTTTTGCCTCAAGACTGCTTTGGCTCATTGGGGTCTTTTTTTTTCTTGCGGTACACAGGCCTCTCACTGTTGTGGCCTCTCCCATTGCAGAGCACGGGCTCCAGATGCGCAGACTCAACAGCCACTGATCACAGGCCTATCCACTCTGCAGTATGTGGGATCTATCTAGACTGGGGCATGAACCCGTATCCCCTGCATTGGCAGGAGAACTCTCAACCACTGCACCACCAGGGAAGCCCCCTTTGTGGTCTTTTTTGTCTCCATACAAATTTTAAGATTTTTTGTTTTAGTTCTGAAAAAAGTGCCATTGGTATTTTGATAGGGATTGCACTGAATCTGTATATTGCTTTGGGTAGTATAGTCATTTTCACAATATTGATTATTTCAATCCAAGAACATGGTATATCTCTCCATCTGTTGGTATAATCTTTAATTACTTTCAACAGTCTCATAGTTTTCTGCATACAGGTTTTTGTCTCTCTAGTTAGGTTTATTACTAGGTGTTTTATTCTTTTTGTTGAAATGGTAAATGGGAGTGTTTCCTTAATTTCTCTTGCAGATATTTCATCTTACTGTATAGGAAATCAAGAGAATTCTGTGCATTATTTTTGTATCCTGAAACTTTACCAAATTAATTGATTAGCTCTAGCAGTTTTCTAGTGGCCTCTTTAGGATTCTCTATGTATAGTACCATGTCATCTGCAAAGAGTGACAGTTTTACTTCTTCTTTTCCAATTTGTATTCTTTTAATTTCTTTTTCTTCTCTGATTGCTGCAGCTAGGACAACCAAAACTATCTTGAATAATATTGGTGAGAGTGTACATCCTTGTCTTGTTCCTGATCTTAGAGGAAATACCTTCAGTTTTTCACCATTGAGAATGATGTTTGCTGTGAGTTTGCAATATATGGCCTTTATTATTTTGAGGTAGGTTCCCTCTATGCTCACTTTCTGGAGAGTTTTTATCATAAATGGTTGTTAAATTTGGTCAAAAGCTTTTTCTGCATCTATTGAGTTGATCATATGGTTTTTATTCTTCAATTTGTTAATATGGCATATCACATTGATTGATTTGCATATATTGAAGAATCCTTGCATCCCTAGAATAAATCCCAATTGATCATGGTGTATGGTCCTTTTAATATGTTTTTGGATTCTGTTTGCTAGTATTTTGTTGAGGATTTTTGCATCTATATTCATCAGTGATATTGGTCTGTAAATTTCTTTTTTTGTAATATCTGTGTCTGCTTTTGGTTTCAAGCTGATGGTGGTCTCATAGAATGAGTTTGGGAGTGTTCCTTCCTCTGTAATTTTTTGGAAGAGTTTGAAAAGGACGGGTGTGAGCTCTTCTCTAAATTATTGATAGAATTCGCCTGTGATGCCATCTGATCCTGAGCTTTTGTTTGTTGGAAGATTTCTAATCATAGTTTCAATTTCATTACCTGTGATTGTTCTGTTCATATTTTCTATTTCTTCCTGGTTCAGTGTTGGAAGGTTATACCTCTCTAAGAATTTTTCCATTTCTTCCAAGTTGTCCATTTTATTGGCATAGAGTTGCTTGTAGTAGTCTCTTAAGATGCTTTGTATTTCTGCAGTGTCTGTTGCAAATTCTCCTTTTTCATTTCCAATTTTTTTGATTTGAGTCCTCTCCCTCTTTTTCTTGATGAGTCTGGCTAGTGGTTTATCAATTTTTTTATCTTTTCAAAGAACCATCTTTTAGTTTTATTGATCTTTGCTATTGTTTTCTTTGTTTCTATTTCATTTATTTCTGCTCTGATCTTTATGATGTTTTTCCTTCTGCTAACTTCAGGTTTTGTTTGTTCTTCTTTCTTTAGTACTTTTAGGTGTAAAGTTAGATTGTTAATTTGAGATTTTTCTTGTTTCGTGAGGTAGGCTTGTATAGCTATAAACTTCCCTCTTAGAACTGCTTTTGCTGCATCCCATATGTTTTGGATCGTAGTGTTTTCACTGTCATTTTTTTCTAGGTATGTTTTGATTTCCTCTTTGATATTTTCAGTGATCTGTTGGTTATTTAGTAGCATACTGTTTAGCTTCCATGTGTTTGTGTTTACATTTCTTTCCCTGTAATTGATTTCTAATCTCATAGTGTTGTGGTCAGAAAAGGTGCTTGGTATGATTTCAATTTTCTTAAATTTACTGAGGCTTGATTTGTGTGAGACGTGATCTATCCTGGAGAATGCTCCATGCACACTTGAGAAGAAAGTGTAATCTGCTGCTTTTGGATAGAATGTCCTATAAATATCAATTAAATCTTTCTGATCTATTCTGTCATTTATAGATTGTGTTTCCTTATTAATTTTCTTTTTGTTTGATCTGTCCATTACTGTAAGTGATGTGTTAAATTCCTCCACTATTATTATGTTGCTGTTGATTTCCTCTTTTATAGCTGTTAGCAGTTGCCTTATGTTTTGAGGTGTTTTTATGGTGGGTGCATATATTTTTATAATTGTTATATCTTCTTCTTGGATTGACCCCTTGATCATTATGTAGTGTCCTTCCTTGTCTCTTGTAGCATTCTTTATTTTAAAGTCTATTTTATCTTACATGAGTATTTCTACTCCAGCTATTTTTGATTTCCATTTGCAGGGAATATCTTTTTCCATCCCCTCACTTTCAGTCTGAATATGTCCCTACGTCTGAAGTGGGTCTCTTGTAGGCAGCATATATATGGATCTTGTTTTTGTATCCATTCAGCAAGCCTAGGTCTTTTGGTTGGAGCATTTAATCCATTCACGTTTAAGGCAAATATTGATATGTATATTCCTATTACCATTTTTTAAATTGTTTTGGGTTTGTTTTTTTAGGTCATTTTCTTCTCTTGTGTTTCCCACTTAGAGAAGTTCCTTTAGCATTTGTTGTAGAGCTGGTTTGGTGGTGCTGAATTCTCTTAGCTTTTGCTTCTCTGTAAAGCTTTTGATTTATCTCTCGTATCTGAATGAGATCCTTTTTGGTAATGTAATCTTAGTTGTAGGTCCTACTCTTTCATTGCTTTAAGAATATCTTGCCACTGTGTTTTGGTTTGTAGAGTTTCTGCTGAGAAATCAGCTGTTAACCTTATGGGAGTTCCCTTGTATGTTATTTGTCCTTTTTCCCTAACTGTTTTCAATAATTTTTCTTTGTCTTTAATTTTTGCCAATTTGATTACTATGTGTCCTGGCATGTTTCTCCTTGGGTTTGTCCTGTATGGGACTCTCTGTGCCTCCTGGACTTGGGTGGCTCTTTCCTTTCCCATGTTAGGAAAGTTTTTGACTATTATTTCTTCAAATATTTTCTCGGGTCCTTTCTATCTCTCTTCTCCTTCTAGGACCCCTATAATGCAAATGTTGTAGCATTTAATGTTTCCCCAGAGTTCTCTTAAGCTGTCTTCATTTCTTTTCATTCTGTTTTCTTTATTCTGTTCAGCAGCAGTTTAGTCCAACATTCTGTCTTCCAGATCACTTACCTGTTCTTCTGCCTCAGTTATTCTGCTATTGATGCCTGCTAGTGTAGCTTTCATTTTGGTTATTGTATCGTTCCTCTCTGTTTGTTTGTTCTTTAATTCTTTTTGATCTGTGTTAAACATTTCTTGCATCTTCTCAATCTTTGTCTCCATTCTTTTTATGAGGTCCTGGGTCATCTTAGCTATCATTATTCTGAATTCTTTTTCTGGAAGGTTGCCTATCTCCACTTCATTTAGTCGTTTCTCTGGGTTTTTATCTTGTCCCTCCCTCTGGTACATAACCCTCTGCCTTTTCATCTTGTTTATCTTTCTGTGAATGTGGTTTTTGTTCCACAGGCTGCAGGATTGTAGTTCTTCTTGCTGCTGCTGTCTGCCCTCTGGTGCATGAGGCTATGTAAGAGGCTTGTGCAAGTTTCCTGATGGGAGGGACTCTGTTTTTCTTTTTTAATGAATTCAATTTCATAAATAAAATGGTATTAGTCTGAGTAGTCTGTGTAATGTTTCAGTAACATTGCCCTCCAGGATCTCATAGTCCTAGCAAAATAAGTTCATTTCTTGCTCACACTACAAGTTGACTAAGTGACAGGAGTTCCTAACTCCCCTGTTTCTCCTTGTTTTTCAACACAAGCTAATCATATCAATGGTCTTTGGAAAGTATTTTAAGATCTACAAATTACATGGTGTTTCTTTTTTTAATATTTCATGAATTGGAAAATAAATCTTTACATGCTTATTCTTCCAAAAAAATTGTCTATATTTTAGGTCTGGCCTTAGACATCTTTCAATTAAATTTATCTGTTAAGTTAAATCTGCCTAATTATAAATTCTTGCAAAATGAGTTAATTTCAAGTTCCTGCATCAGCCCACCCCAAATTGTCATTATATCAATTTGAAATGGTTTTATTTTTTGCTACTAGCATCTGAGTCACCTACCAGAAAAATAATTAGAATAAATAATGGTGTAACACTTTCTAAGATCATATTATTTATAAATAATAATTTAGAAATTCAAAGAATGTTAAGCCAATTATTATTTTAATTTCCCTAACTCTATCTTTACACTAATCTAAATACTCACTAATCACCTATTTTGTACTATATTTCTTGGAAAAATTATTTTCTCAAAATATGAAAGATTTTCCCTATCATTTTATAAAAACAAGAATTCAGCCAATCACTTTTCTGCTTTATTATTAATTATATTGTTATTAATTAGATTATGTTTTATTAAAAAGTCACCTACAAAAGAGAGTTCAGTGTCAATAAGTTAATATTTCTATTAAATAGAAATTTTAAATGTTTACACAAGAAAAATCACTAAAGTAGATTATACACTCTGAAATTTACAGAGCTTCAATGCTGTCTTCAAATTATTTAAAATTTATATAAAATATTATTTCCATTAGGAAAATAGATGTATAAATTATAAGTAATAGCTCAAGTGATGTAAAAGATATTTCAAATGTTTTTAAAGCTTCAAGCCATTACTGAAAACTAGACTTACTAGAACTATCCTATCTATGTTGCAAGTATATTGTTTAAAAAAATCAAAATTCACATAAAGTAAAAAAACTAATTTTTAGGAATCAATGTTTTTAACAAGCAACAAAGCAATTTTCCTCTTTCAAAATGGGTTCTTAAATTTATTATTTAAATGGATGTTTACCATCCTACTGTTGACTGAAAAAAAAATTCACAATGTGAGAGTTTTGAGTTAAGTTTTACTTGGGGCAAAATGAGGACTATGGCCTGGGAGACAGCATTTTAGTTAGTTCCGAGAAACTGCTCCAGAGAGGTGGGGGAGAAGGTCAGTATATATATGATTTTGATTAAGGGGGAATACATGCAATCAAGCACATATTTTTTGCAGAAGGTACCTGCTAGTCATGAGGAGCAGACGTCACCATGAAGGATTTTAGTGTTTTTCTAGATATGAGGAGATGCAAGAATTGGGCTCACAAAATGTTCTCCTGAAAATATCTGACTATCTGAAGAGCTTTTCTGCCAGGTTTTCTCAGAGCACAGAGTGCCTCACTCGTGATTTCCACCCTGTACTCCTTTCAGGGGGTGTTGAAGGTCAGCAGCTGCAGCAGCTCATGATTTAATCCTTGTAGAGGTAGCTGGCAAGTGCCAATTTGTAGTTGACACTAACTTATATCAATGAGTAAAGGAAACAATAATGTGTTTCCATGTAAAAAAGGTTGTTCTTACTGGAAACCTCTTGCTTAGGAAGTTAACATACAGTGATTAAGAACAAATAGTTGTTATAGCAAAGACTAGGCTTACAGAATTAGTTTGGCCACAGTTACTGGGAATGTGGTTTTGGTAACATATTAAGTCACTCAATCTCTCAGTAACTTCACCAGTGAACTTTGGGTAATAATGAAAACATTTAATGATTGTTAGAAAATTTAGTTAGACAGTGGGTGGAAATCTATTAACACAGCGCCTGTCAATGAGGTAGATTTATTTACTACTATTATAATCATTATTTTTACAATTATATAACAGTTGACCATTTTTGTCATCAAAAAAATCTCCTTAAAAGGATGGTTATTTTTTTAATTATTAAGTAATAAAATAGAGATGTTTTTATATTCAACTGACATTTATATGGTAAAGGAAATAGATAGTCAATAGCATTAAAAACTCAGTGCCAGTTTAGACACACAAAAATAAAAACAGCTAAGAAGTAATCTAACATTTCTGGTTTTAATGACATTTAAAAAGACTGATATATTTTTGGATAGTGAGAATTTTTTAAGTCAATAAAAAGTAGTTTAAGCTTATTTTAGATTTACTAATTTTTATAGAACATAAATTACTCCTTCAAAATCAGGAAAATCTCTGCTCCACAAGTTTTAAGCAGTGGCAAGAGTTTGGGTAACTTATACATCTTTATTTGATATATTTTCCTTACTTTCAAGTAAGAATAATATTAGTTACTGTGCCACAGGATTATTTTGACAATGAGGTAAACCACATATAAACCAGTAGCACCTTGTCTGCCTCACAATGAAAACTCAGTAAATTACTATGCTTATAATTAAGCTTTTTCAATGAAAATACTTATTTTTTAAATTGTTAATTTCACACTTTTTCTTTCATAAAGGAAATGGTTTAAAATGTTTTGCAGAACGTTTTAACCTTTATTCATAACAATCTCGTAAATTCGGTGGGTAAGTTCCATTTGAGCAAGTTTACTTCTATTGAGATTTGAAAAGTATATGTGACCTGTAATTGTTATCAGAAACAGTAACACTATTTGACAAATGACCTAATCACTCCACTCTAGAGCAACACAATTTTCTTGTTATAATAAAATATCTCTTCCAAGAGTGCATATGGATTTGAACTTCCCTGGATTTCTATAAAATTTTAGCTACTTTGTAATACAGCTTTGTCCTGAAACACTGAAATGTTCCACAAGGTAAATGCTTACCTATTTTGCTGCATGCCACACAAAAGTCACTTTCCAGGTTCATGGAATAACTATTCTTGTGACAGTTGTCCATTTTTGAAAATGCACAAACCTTCCTTCTTGTTGAAAAGAAACATGGAACATTCAATACCAGATATCACTCAACATTAAGAGTCTATTTTTAAAAATGTCCATATTTCCCCTGGTATCTGTCACTGGGACAACTTAGGAGGAAAACTATGCTGAATTAAAACTGAAAATGCCTCAAAGTTTTATTAAAATAATCATGCTGTAGATTTTCAGAAAGATGCAATATGTTTAATTTTTTAACACAAGTTCATAAAAATAAACTACAATTTTACTGTATTAACTATTACTTCCAATAAGGACATCCCTTGCATTTGCTTATAATTCTCTTTCATTAATCTATTACACACTTTTTTTAAACTTAAGTTTTGCCTCCTTTGGTAAGCCATTCTTGAGTGCTCTGTTTGAATTCTAATTCTTTCTTTGTTATAACTCCAGTGTTACCCTGTGTAAGCTAATAGCTGACGGCATCTATTTACATTTTGGTAATTTTAAATTACACGTTTGAAATATTCTCATGTAAAATATCAAGAAAATCTCACTGTATGCACAAAATTTGAAATAATGCAAGTCCCTTCAAAATGTTTTAAATTATTATACATACATTTAAAGCTATGGATTAAACAACTTATAAACTGCATTTAAACTATTGGCAAATGGCAGCCCCAATTTAACGAGTAAAGAAAATCATCAACAATGTCTGAATCAAGCTGTTGTTTCACTTGCATTATAATTATAATTTAGAGTAATTTAGTAAGGTGTCTAATTGACTTCCAATATTTCAATAAATGGAAGTGTGTGTTAGTACTTTAAAACTTCAAGATAGAATAACATGTAATTAAAAGCTATAAAAAAGCCTAAAAGAAGTTCCATTCCTGTACCACTGAGTTAGAAGCAAGAACTCAATATATTTTTGTTGAAAACCAAATAAAAAGTAATGTGAACGCGGTTACAAAATTAAGCTTGCAAATATCATGTGGATGGGCAAATGAAGGAAATGATATTTGCCACATAGTTCTACGATTGAGGTTGCTATAATGCATTACTAAGTAAATGTGTATCCTAAGGCACCCTATATACTTGGTAATTTAAGGGGAGGTGATTATAAAATGCAGTGTTCTACATCAGGTGTTTATTGTGCTTTAAAATTGTTTGGAGGACCTCCCTGGTGGTCCAGTGGCTAAGACTCATCATTTCCACTGCAGAGGGTGTGGGTTCAATCCCTGGTTGGGAACTAAGATCCCACATGCCTTGTGACTCAGCTAAAATAAAATAAAATAAAGTAAATTTAAATTAAATTAGATTAAATTAAAAAGTAAAATAAAACTGTTTGGAAAGGCAAAATCATGATGATCTCAGGTGGCCTCAGCTTGAAGCAGGGTTTCAGTTCCCAGCCAGTGATTGAGGTAGGGTAGCGGCAGTGAGAGCACTGAAATCTAGCCACTAAACCAGTGGTCAGTGGCAAGGCCCTGGTGTTATGGCTTTACAGAAGAATAATTCTGACAAAGTAGTGAAACAAGTAAAGTATTTATTAGGAAATAAAAAGAACACAGTGGGTGTGGATAGATACAGAGGGCGCTCAGAGAGTCGCACCCTCTTGGCAGTTTAAATCACTTATATGGGGCATTTCTTCTGGGTTTCCTTTGGCCAATCATTTTGATTTGTCTGATTCAAGGTCCATATTTGGTATATCTCAGAATCTTCCCATGTGTGAGCATGCATCTCTTAACCAAGATGGATTCCACCGAAGAGACCTATGGGTAGTTAGCATCATTTGTCATCACTCCCCTTTTGGCATCCGATGAGCCTTTCTCCTCATGTGTAGTTGAGAAGGTCTCCTGACTTTGAGAATGTGGAATATGTGATCTCTTATCTTCTCTCTGGGCGGGGCTCAGCCTCCTCTCTCAATTGTCTTGATATTCTCGTCTCAGAGTAACGGTCCACAGGGAAATTCAACTGTTTACCCCGGGGAGCCCATCTGTTTCTTGCCTCAATGATACAATCCACAATGAAAGCACCCTCCTTACTTTACATTTATCCTTATGGGAATATTAGTTCTAAATTGTAATGCAAGTTTTTCAGGATATTTTGTACATACTTATTTATGGATATACCCACCATTGCTGGATGGAACTCCAGGAATTCAGAGATCATGTGTTATTCATCTCTATTTTACCAACACCAAGAAAACACCATCAAATAGAATGCACTAAACAATGAATAAGTAAATGAATGAATGAAGTATGTAAATTTCTGCCTTGTAAATAACAAGTACCCAAATAAGTAACCAAACTTACTTACTTAATAATTTTACTTTTTGAACTGTAACAAAATAAGTAACTGAAAAATAAAAATCACACTAATGTTCAAAATATTATATTGAACTACCTAACAGGCTAAGGATAGGGTATTTTCAGATAAATTATTCCACATGATATAAATATCCTGTAAATATAGGTGTATGCTTTAATATTAAATGAAAACAGCAAAAAATAAAATTTATATTGTAGCTTAATTATTAACAATTATGCTTTTATAAAAGTAAGTATAGTGTTACTAAAATATTCTTAGATACTGATTTTTTTCAGTCCTGGAAATTCGATACTTGAACAGTATTTTATTTTATGTTGTTTATTTTCTTTGTATGTTAAGTTTGGCATGCAGGAACCAGTTAAGTTTTGATCTAAAGCTTCTAAGTTTTTGTGCTGTGTTCACTGGGACGAAAAGATCAAAGCAACAGTGTTATCAAATGGAGGTTTCCCTGCTCAGCACTTAAAAAATCAATTACTCAAAAATGTCAGTAGAAAGGAAAGGTGCCTTTAAGCAGAATGCTGACAATCTGGGGAGTTGGTGGACTCAGCATCCCCCAAAAACCACCTCAGAAAATTCTGCTTGGCCATGAAACTTTTAAAGGGAAAGAGGGAAGTAATCTCAGTTAATCATTGAGATAAGGAGTCAGAGTCATCGCCATCCCCCTCACTGCTTGCAGGCTCCTCGGTTTCTTGTGATCTCCCCCTAGATGTTATCTTGTTCCCACTGTTTGCTCATACAGTGAGTTTGGGAGATTACTAAAGGGGAAGCTAAGGAAGACACTGGTCATCTGTTAGTTACTTATTTTTCATTTCTACTTCTTTGATCTATGGAAAGAACCGACAAGTTAGGCAAGGTACAGCGTGATTAAAAGATTTGAATTGTGTGCTTGGGCCGGAGATGAGTATGGCATGGGTGTGCCTGATTTAAAAGTTAGTTGCAATATAGCTTTGCTAAAGTGACAAGAAAAGTGGCTTCCTGCTGAGGGAGGTTTCCTACTTAGTCTGTATAAGACTAATAATTATTACAGTAGTGATTAAAAAACCTTAGTCTAATAATTTATGATCAGTTTTTACTGAGGGTTTTGTGTGTGTGTGTCTATAGTCATTGCTCTTAGAAATTTTAAAAAATCAGCTAGTTTTTTGAGGTGTTGAAGAATGGTATACTATAGTAAACAATTGAGCTAATAAATTTAACAATTTTTATAAAAGAATTCTAAACATGACAATGTATCAATAAAAGCAATAAATAGAGCACAATCAATTTTAATAAATTGCATTTTAAAAATCAAGGAGCCAAGTTGTTGAGAATCTAACTTCGTCTCCTGATATGCTTTTTTTTTTCTCTGCCATATCAATATAAACTAAATAAACTATTCATATGGTCTTTTATTTACATAAAAAAGTATTGCTTTTATTTCTACTGTATGTAAAACATTACCCTGGGTGTTGAGGTAGATAAAGAGAGAGTAGGATTTTTACAGTTTGGGGGCTCTTCCTAGCACCTTAAAAATAGGCAGTTGACATAAGGAGGATCTGAATTTGATTCCTAATATTGACACTTAACTTCTTATATATCCTGAGATGAATGATTTAACCTCCCTGAGCTGTGGTATCCTTAGCTAAGAACTGGGAATATGTTGGTTGTGAAATCTCACATATGGTGATTGTTAAAATTATAATTTTAAAATGCTTCAAATATTAAGAATAGTGCCTGACATATTGTACCTTAATAAATGCTAACTGCTATTATCATTGTATTTTTGTAATAGGAGAAAGAGATAAGTTTATATAAATCTATGAAACTGTCAAAGCAGAAATATATTAGGTGATAATGAAAGTAGCAGGCTTCTTGGGTCAAGTTATACAATCTGTGTTGGCTTTACAATACCTGTGTAGCAAGGTTTCTAAATTTAGTTGTGTGTATTTGATATGCTAAAAGTGTGAAACCCTCACATCTTGAGCAGTTCAGTAGGACTAGAGCAAGACATGGATGGATGCCTCTGACCAGATCAAGCATGCTCATATTAATATTATTATTTTCTGTGTGTGTCATGAAGTAAAAAATATTGAAAGGTTGGGGCAGAAGTGAACTAGTGGCAGAAATTTGGTGTTAAGGTGCTAAAGGAAGTGTCTTGAAGCTATATAATGGTAGGAGTGTTTTACAGAAAAGTGCTTATGAGATTATGAAGAATCATATCTTTGGTGATGATCTTATATAGTGTAATTTTGGTATGATTTGTATTGGATCATCTATATGAGAGCAGAATACAATGGTGGTATGGAGATGGGGATATTTAGATGGAATGGGACACTAAATTCCATCCACAGGGCAGAACCGGAAGTAGAATATCCTTCTGCCCCTCAAGGCTAAAGACCGTTAGATTATTTACTTGTATAATTTCTATCAAAATATGTATATACATACAAAAAATAGTTTATAAATTTTTATATATAACAACATTGAAACATTTTTGCCACAATCTGAAAGTCTTAAATTATTATTTAATGTTATATGAATAATTAAACAGTTATGATGGAGACATAAATCCATAAACAGTGTTTAGATCCATTTTTTATGAATTGAAATATTTTTATTAAGTTTATTTATTTCTTTAAAGTTTAAATTAATCCTAATTAGTGTAACTACTGCATTATCATTGCGGACAAAAAATGTTGCCTGTCATTTCAGTAAACATCAAATGTTGTCAGCCATCAAGCCATCAGCCACACACCCCCCACACCCCCCCTCATTGGTTTCCCCTGAGGGGAATCCAGGAAAGAGAAAAAGAGGATACTAGCCCTAGAAGTAAAGATGCAGATCTAAGGAATAATTTCAGTGAGCCCAGAATTTTGCATCCTCTCATACATAGAAAAGTACTAAAATCTTTAACTTCAGATGTCTTGTTTTTTCTCAACAAGCGGTCATCCTTTGATGTTTGACTACATGTTTTTTTTTTGTTTTTCTTTTTGTTTTTTTCAGCAAAAATGCCTGTATATCCTGGCTCTTCCCTTACCTCATTGGAGTAGTTCCTCAGAGCTATCTGAGAGACTGCCTCCCTGGCCATATAGTCCTCAGTAAGGTCCTTGAATAAAACATAACCAGTAATGTTTAGGTTGTGCATTTTTTCTTCAGTTGACACCATTTGAGGATCAAAGAAGGATCAAATACACCTCCACAAAAGACTGCAAGATATGACTAATAGGAATATGCAATGTTTCATAGTACACTTTCTGAATATTTTGTCTATGGGGTGTGTTTAGAGAATAATACAAAATAAATTAACCTTACCTTACATTTTATCATTTGAATTTATTTAGAAATAATGAAGGGGAGGATAACTCTAGAAACCAGATACCTAGTGCACATTTTCTCGTCTTCTAATGCTACAGTATAAAGCAATGTTGGGTATTCATTGTGAAAATGTTTTTTTTTTCTAGGTTAGAGCTTAATTTTACCTCCATTATAAAATCATATTGATCTTTGCACTGAGTCAGCTTCCCTCTTTTTCTTTCTTGCCTAGTTATCCCCTTTATATTTAGTTTTGTTTATATTTTTCAACAATTCCTTAATCTTTCCAACAATTTATGGATCTTATTCTGAATTGGACTTTAAGACTCTTTCTTCATACAACAATAAGATGAAATCCTTCAGGGGATTTTATTTTCATTCATTGACCTTATGCACCTAAATCATTTGAGATGTACCTTCTCAATAAATTTCAACACTCCCACAAAATATGCAGTCTCTATCTTATCGCTGATTTGATCTTGCCTGCTAATACACTTTCATCCTATTAATATTTTATTTCTTCCAGTTACTCTCAATCAATATCGAACTTCATATAACATTAGAGTGCTCAAAGTCAAGAATTATTTGTAACCATAAAATAAGTATTTAAAAATTGTCCAAATTTGCTTGGCAATTCAGGGAATTATGTGTTTTAGATGTCCAAAAAGATCATACAATATACATATGTAGAGTTTATTATCAATACTGAAACTTGCATGCTGTGAGTGCACTGTGTTCCCCATAAGTATCTCAGCAAAATATTTTTTGGCTAGAAGTATCTCCCTGTATGACCTCACTAAACTAAAATTACTTGAGGTAGGCTGCTGTGAAGTTATTGTTAATAGTTTTCTACCATATCTCTTGAATTGCATATTTTGTCACAAACTATGTGTGATTTTTGAGACCTTGCCAAAGCCAAAATCCCAAACAAAAAGATATTTAAGGATCAAAAATCTGAATCAATTTTCAAAAACTCTAATATCCAAATAAATCTTGAAATGATTACATAAATTTAACTTATTTTTTCTTTGTATTTCACTGAAACCCACACATAAATTTAATTTTTTAGCATATTAAATTGTTATTCTCATGTTGTAACTAAAAATCATCAACAAAACCTTTTAGCATACATTTTACTCTAAGACAGATGAGGAGTTAAGTTTTCATCATTCTTTCATTAGGATGAAAAAATAGACTAGTTCCCATTAATTGTAAACTGTATTCTGTTTGGTCAGTTAGCTGGACAAATGTGTACTAGCCTCCAACTGTTGCAGAGCACTGAACTTACATCATATTTTACTTGTCAGGGACATGGCATTTAAAGAAAGAAATAAATAAAACTAGAATATTAATTCTGGAATTTATAAGATTTTCTTTTTATCTCTCACAGATAGCTCAGATTAATTAATGCACAATTGACATTGTTGATAATTGGTGTGAAGGAATGATTACACTAAAAGTTATTAATTTCTATTGCCTGAGGTGGGAGGAACAGTGGCTTGTGGGCATGTGTGCCCATGAAAACCTAAGAGAGAGCCAGAATTTCAAGTATACATTAAATCTGTCTTTTGTTAAAACCTTAACATCAAATTTATTATCATTGCATTGTGAAAGTATTGAGTGGTTCTAAAACAGCATTTACTTCTTAGGTTGTTGTGTGGATTCCAAAAGATCTTCTTATAATGTACTTAGAACAATATCTGACCTATAGTAAGTATTCTATAAGTTAAATTGTTTTGAACCTTTCTCATATATAAGCGTGTATATATATATATATATGATTTATGACATAATACTGGATTGTTCACATGCTGCTTTTCTCTTGTTGATGAGCCAATTGTACAACATCTATCCAGACTCTTTCTGCTCTTAGAGCCTAAAGTATACATTGCCATTTTCTCCCAAGCCATCTTCTCCTCGGAATTATTTCAATTTATTTCAGGAATCCACATAGCTCCCGTATGCTTTGGGGAAAGAAAACTCTAGTCCTCACTCTATAGGTAACAAATATCACTCTCCCTAAGTTAGATTCAAAGAGATGATAGGTAGGAAATAGAATATTTTTACTTTCATCTCAGATTTGAGGTGGCTTCACGTGGTTGTTTTTCTTCTTTTTTTTTTTCTTAATATCTTTATTGGAGTATAATTGCTTTACAATGGTGTGTTAGTTTCTGCTTTATACCAAAGTGAATCAGTTATACATATACATATATCCCCATATCCCTTCCTTCTTGCATCTCCCTCCCTCCCCCCCACCCTCCCTATCCCACCACTGTAGGTGGTCACAAAGCACCGAGCTGATATCCCTGTGCTATGCGGCTGCTTCCAACTAGCTATCTATTTTACATTTGGTAATGTATATACTCCATGCCACTCTCTCACTTTGTCACAGCTTACCCTTTACCCTCATGATATCCTCAAGTTCATTCTCTAGTAGGTCTGAATCTTTATTCCCATCTTGTTCCTAGGTTCTTCATGACCATTTTTTTTCTTTTTTTTAGATTTCATATATATGTGTTAGCATACGGTATTTGTTTTTCTCTTTCTGCCTTTCTTCACTCTGTATGACAGACTCTAGGTCCATCCACCTCACTACAAATAACTCAATTTCGTTTCTTTTTATGGCTGAGTAATATTCCATTGTATATATGTGCCACATCTTCTTTATCCATTCATCTGTTGAAGGACACTTAGGTTGCTTCCATGTCCTGGCTATTGTAAACAGAGCTGCAGTGAACATTGTGTTACATGCCTTTTTTAAATTATGGTTTTATCAGGGTATATGTCCAGTAGTGGAATTAGTGTGTTATATGGTAGTTCTATTTTTAGTACTTCAAGGAACCTCCATACTGTTCTACATAGCGGCTGTATCAATTTACAATCCCAACAGTCCAAGCGGGTTCCATTTTATCCACACTCTCCCCAGCATTTATTGTTTGTAGATTTATTGATGATGGCCATTCTGAGTGGGGTGAGATGATATCTCATTGTAGTTTTGATTTGTATTTCTCTAATGATTAATGGTGTTGAGCATTATTTCATGTGTTTGTGTCAGTCTGTATATCTTCTTTGGAGAAATGTCTATTTAGGTCTTCTGCCCATTTCTGGATTGGGTTGTTTGTTTTTTTGATATTGAGCTGCATGAGTTGCCTGTAAATTTTGAGATTAATCTTTGTCAGTTGTTTCATTTGCAAATATTTTCTTCCATTCTGAGGGTTGTCTTTTCGTCTTGTTTATGGTTTCCTTTGCTGTGCAAAAGCTTATAAGTTTCCTTAGTTACCATTTGTTTACTTTTGTTTTTATTTCCGTTTATCTAGGAGGTTAGTCAAAAAGGATCTTGCTGTGATTTATGTCATAGAGTGTTCTGCCTATGTTTTTCTCTGAAAGTTTGATAGTGCCAGGCCTTATATTTAGGTCTTTAAGCCATTTTGAATTTATTTTTGTGTATAGTGTTAGGGAGTGTTCTAATTTCATTCTTTTACATGTAGCTTTCCTGTTTTCCCAGCATCATTTATTGAAGAGGTTGTCTTTTCTCCACTGTATACTCTTACCTCCTTTATCAAAGATAAGTTAACCATATGTGCGTGGGTTTATCTCTGAGCTGTATGTCCTATTCCATTGATCTATATTTCTGTTTTTGTGCCCATACCATACTGTCTTGATTACTGTAGCTTTGTAGTATAGTCTGAAGTCAGGGAGCATGATTCCTCCAGTTCCAGTTTTCTTTCTCAAGATTACTTTGGCTCTTCAGGGGCTTTTGTGTTTCCATACAAATTGCGAAATTTTTTGTTCTATGTCTGTGAAAACCTACCCTAATAGGGCAGTTTCATTGGTAGTTTGATAGGGATTGCATTGAATCTGTAGATTGCTTTGGGTAGTAGGGTCATTTTCACAATGTTGATTCTTCCAATCCAAGAACATAGTATATTTCTCCATCTATTTGTATCATCTTTAATTTCTTTCATCAGTGTCTTATAATTTTCTGCATACAAGTCTTTTGTCTCCTTACATAGGTTTATTCCTAGGCATTTTATTCTTTTTGTTGCAATGGTAAATTAGAGTGTCTTCTTAATTTCATTTTCACCATTAGTGTATAGGCTTGCAAGAGATTTCTGTGCATTAATTCTGTATACTGCTACTTTTCCAGATTCATTGATTAGCTCTAGTTTGTTGAATAAGAGTGGTGAGAGTGGGCAACCTTGTCTTGTTCCTGATCTTAGTGGAAATGGTCTCAGTTTTTCACCACTGAGGATGATGTAGGCTGTGGGTTTGTCATACATGGCCTTTATTATGTTGAGGTAAGTTCCCTCAATGTCTACTTTCTGGAGGGTTTTTACAATAAATGGGTGTTGAATTTTTTGTAAGCTTTCTTTACATCTATTGAGATGATTATATGGTTTTCCTCCTATGATTGGTTATTATGATTTATCACATTGATTGATTTGCATATATTGAAGAATCCTTGCATTCCTGGGATAAACCCCAGTTGATCATGGTGTATGATCCTTTTACTGTGCTGTTGGATTCTGTTTGCTAGTATTTTGTTGAGGATTTTTGCATCTATGTTCATCAGTGATATTGGTCTGTAGTTTTCTTTCTTTGTGACATCTTTGTCTAGTTTTGGTATCAGGGTGATGGTGGCCTCATAGACTGATTTTGGGAGTGTTCCTCCCTCTGCTATATTTTGGAAGAGTTTGAGAAGGATAGGTGTTAGCTCTTCTCAAAACATTTGATAGAATTCACCTGTGAAGTCTTCTGCTCCTGGACTTTTGTTTTTTGGAAGATTTTAAATCACATTCTCAATTTCAGTGCTTGTGATTGATCTGTTTATAGTTTCCACTTCTTCCTGGTTCAAGTCTCCAAAGGTTGTGCTTCTCTAAGAATTTGTCCATTTCTTCCAGGTTGTGCATTTTATTGGTATAAAGTTGCTTGTAGTAATCTCTTATGAGCCTTTGTATTTCTGCAGTGTCAGTTGTTCCTTCTCGTTTTTCATTTCTAATTCTATTGATTTGAGTCTTCTCCATTGTTTTCTTGATGACTCTGGATAATCAATTTTTTTTATCATCTCAAAGGGCCAGGTTTTAGTTTTATTGACTTTGCTATCATTTTCTTCATTTCTTTTTCATTTATTTCTGATCTGATCTTTATGATTTCTTTCCTTCTGCTAACATTTTTTTTTCCTTCTTCTTTCTCTAATTACTTTAGGTGTAAGGTTAGGTTGTTTATTTGAGATGTTTCTCGTTTCTTAAGGTAGGATTGTATTGCTACAAACTTCCTTCTTAGAATTGCTTTTGCAGCGTCCCATAGGTTTTGGCTGATCATGTTTTCATTGTCATTTGTTTCTAGGTATTTTTTGATTTCCTCAGTCATCTCTTGGTTATTAAGTAGTGTATTGTTCTGCCTCCATATGTTTGTATATTTTAAAGATTTTTTCCTGTAATTTATATCTAGTCTCATAACGTTGTTGTTGTAAAAGATACTTGATACAGTTTTAATTTTCTTAAATTTACCAAGGCTTGATTTGTTACCCAAGATATGCTCTATCTTGAACAATTTTCCATGAGCACTTGAGAAGAAAGTGTATTCTGTTGTTTTTGGATGGAATGTCCTATAAATATCAGTTGAGTCCATCTCGATTAATGGATCATTTAAAGCTTGTGTTTCCTTATTTATTTTCATTTTGGATGATCTGTCCATTGGTAAAAGTGGGGTTTTAAATTCTCCTACTATGATTGTGTTACTCTTGACTTCCCCTTTTATGGCTGTTAGTATGTGCCTTATGTATTTAGATTCTCCTATGTTGGTTCCATAAATATTTACAATTTTTATATCTTCTCCTTGGATTGGTCCCTTGATCATTATGTAGTGTCTTTCTTTGTCTCTTGTAATAGTCTTTGTTTTAAAGTCTATTTTGTCTGATATGAGAATTGCTACTCCAGCTTTCTTTTGATTCCCATATTCATGGAATAGCTTTTTCCATCCCCTCACTTTCAGCCTATATGTGTCCCTATGTCTGAAGTCAGTCTCTTGTAGACAGCATATATATTGGTCTTGTTTTTGTATCCATTCAGCCAGTCTATGTCTTTTGGTTGGAGCATTTAATCCATCTACATTTAAGGTAATTATCGATATGTATGTTCCTAGTACATTTTCTTAATTGTTTGTGGTTTGTTATTTTAAGTCTTTTCCTTCTCTTTTGTTTCCTGCCTAGAGAAGATCCTTTAGCATTTGTTGTAAAGCTGGTTTGGTGGTGCTGAATTCTCTTAAATTTTGCTTGTCTCTAAAGGTTTTAATTTCTCTGTCAAATCTGAATGAGATCCTTGCTAGGTAGAATAGTCTTGGTTGTAGTTTTTTCCTCTTCATCACTTTAAATATGTCCTGTCACTCCCTTCTGGCTTGCAGAGTTTCTGCTGAAAGGTCAGCTCTTAACCTTTTGGAGATTCCCTTGAATGTTATTTATTGTTTTTCCCTTGCTGCTTTTAAAATATTTTCTTTGTACTGAATTTTTGATAGGTTGATTAATATGTGTTGCAAAGTGTTCCTCCTTGGATTTATCCTTTATGGGACTCTCTGTGCTTCCTGCACTTGATTAACTATTTCCTTTCCCATATTAGGGAAGTTTTCAACTATAATCTCTTCAAATATTTTCTCAGTCCCTTTCTTTTTCTCTTCTTCTTATTCGACCCCTATAATTTGAATGATGGTGTGTTTATTGTTGTCCCAGAGGTCTCTGAGACTGTCTTCAATTCTTTTCATTTTTTTTTCATTATTCTATTCTGCAGTAGTTGTTCCCATTATTTTATTTTCCAGGTCATTTATCCGTTCTTCTGCCTCAGTTATTCTGCTATTGATCCCTCCAACAGAAATTTTAATTTCATTTACTGTGTTGTTCATCACTGTTTCTTTGCTCTTTAGTTCTTCTATGTCCTTGTTAAACTTTTCTTGTATTTTCTCCATTCTATTTCCAAGATTTTAAATCATATTTACTATCATTATTCTGAATTCTTTTCCAGATATACTGCCTATTTCCTCTTCATTTGTTAGGTCTGGTGGACTTTTACCTTTCTCCTTCATCTGCTGTTTTTCTCTGTCTTCTCATTTTGCTTAACTTACTGTGTTTGGGATCTCCTTTTCACAGGCTGCTGTTTTGTAGTTCCCATTGTTTTTTTTTTGTGTCTGTCCCCAGTGGCTAAGGTTGGTTCAGTGAGTTGTGTAGGTTTCCTGGTGGAGGGGACTAGTGCTTGTGCTCTCGTGGATGAGGCTGGATCTTGTCTTTTTGGTGGGCAAGTCCACGTCTGGTGGTGTGTTTTGGGGTGTCTGTTGCATTAATATGATTTTAGGTGGCATCTCTGGTAATAGGTGAGTTTTTCTTCCTGTCTTGCTAGTTGTTTGGTATAGGGTGTCCAGTACCATAGCCTGCTGGTCATTGAGTGGAGCTTGGTCTTGCCATTGAGATGGAAATCTTTGGGTGATTATCACCGTTTGATGTTATGCAGACCTGGGAGGTCCCTTGTGAAACAATGTTCTGAACTTGGCTCTCCCACCTCAGAGACAGAGCCCTGATGCCTTGCTGGAGCACGAAGAGCCTGACATCCACATGGCTGAGAATAAAAGTGAGAAAGAAAAGAACGGAAGATGATAAACTAAAATAAAGTTATTAAAATAAAAACATTATTAAATTTTTAAAAATAATTTAAGAAGAAAGAAAGGAGAGAGAAACCAAACCAAAAAACAAAACCACTAATGATAACAAGTACTAAAAACTATAAAAAACAAACAAACAACAAACCAAACAAACAACAAACCAAACAAACAACAAACCAAACAAACAACCAACAGATAGAATCCTAGGACAACTAGTAAAATCAAAGCAATACAGACAAAATCACACACAGAAACATACACATATACATTCACAAAAAGACATAAAGGGAAAAAAAAAAAACTATATGTCGTTTGCTCCCAAAGTCCACCTCCTCAATTTGGGATGATTCATTGTGTATTCAGGTATTCCACAGATGCATTATACATCAAGTTGGTTGTGGCCATATAATCTGCTGTTCCTGAGGCTGCTGGGAGAGAGTTCCATTTCTCTCCTTTGTCTCACAGCTCCTGGGGTTCAGCTTTGGATTTGGCCCTGCCTCTGCATGTAGGTCACCTGAGGGTGTCTGTTCCCTGCCCAGAGAGGATGGGGTTAAAGGGGCAGGTGATTAGGGGGCTCTGGCTCACTCATGCCGGGTGGAGGGAGGGTTACAGAATGCGGGGCAAGCTTGCAGTGGCAGAGGTCAGCATGATGTTGCACCAGCCTGAGGTGTACCATGTGTTGTCCTGGGGAAGTTGTCCCTGGATCATGGGACCCTGGCAGTGGTGGGCTGCACAGGCTCCCTGGAGCAGAGTTGTGAATAATGACCTGTGCTTGCACACAGGCTTCTTGGTGGCTGCAGCAGCAGCCTTAGCATCTCATGCCCGTCTCTGTGGTCCACTCTGATAGCTGCTGCTCACGCCCATCTCTGGAGCTCCTTTAAGTGGCACTCTTAATCCCCACTCCTCACCCACCAGGAAACAAAGAAGCAAGAAAAAGTCTCTTTACTCTTGGGCAGCTCCAGACTTTTTCCTGGACTCTCCTATCTGACTAGCTCTAGTGCAGTAGCCCCCTTCATGCTGTGTTCATGCAGCCAACCCCAGTCCTCTCGTTGGGATCTGACCTCCGAAGCCTATGCCTCCTGGCTTCATGTCTTGATCTGTCTCATAAAATCGGAACTACAATTCTTTGTCTACATAACAAAAATAATGTAAATAAATAAAACATCAATAATAATAATAAGTGGAAATAGGAAAGTAATAAAAACAGTAATGTTTTACTTTAGGTTCACCTTCTATTCTGGTTACAGTTAAATGCAATGATTACAAATCTCTATTACTACCTAGACTTATGTTATACATTTTGGATTTCATCATACACGGAAATCTAGTTCAGAGTAAGATAAAAATCTTGCCCCAGATACTTATGTTTCAAATAATGCAGTGATAAAGCAAATGTATCAAAATTAATTATTTAAACTAAACTCAAGAGATCAACATTTCATGACACCGTTCAAGTATAAAATGTCTTAGAAGTACTCTTCTTTTGCATTCTCTATAATAGAAAAAGGAGGAAAGGGCTAAGGTAATTATTTATTCTTACAGATGCCACAATCAACCAAAATATCCTTTTTAGTGTACATGGGAATAAAACCAAATTGAGACCTTGTACACATTAGTATATAACTACATGTATTTACTCTCCCGCTTTTTTTGGGAAACAAAATATATATAATTTAAATGTAAATCCAACAAATTATGAAATTGAATGAAAAAAAGACCCAGCTGAGCAAACCTTTGCTTTCATTATTTTGAGAAAGAGTATTTTACATTATAATGGGTGAGAAGAAATAGCCCTCATTAATATAAGGATATATTTGCATGAATGTGCCTACTTGAATTGAGTTTTCCTATTTCTTATAAATTAATAGGTTTGTTGTGTGTTCAGATATAAATTATAACTTCATAAAAACCCACATGCTAGAATCCTCAAAATTTAATTTATGATTAAAACATATATTTTCATAAACATAAAAGTAATTTACAAATAAAATAAATATATTAGCCATAAATGTTAAATATTTTTATAAGTGCTGAAATCAGCTCAGGTGCTCATATTTATATAAATAAAACAACATAGCAGCTCTATTGAAAGATGGTAAACAATAATTTGCAATTTTATGTGACAGGATTACTATGTTCAGTTCAGTCTCACTGTTGTGTTTTTTACTCTACCTTTTTCAGTGATGTTTATATATATATATTTGATTATATCCATGAATCATTTTCAGTAATATTAACATCATCAACAAATAACTATGAAAATAAAATAATCATTTTTATTCCTTAAGTACTTAATGTCATACATTATGCATTTTCTTTACATCTATTATGTTATGTTTCAGAGATCTATTAAATAATTACCATTTTTTAATCTCCTTAGTACACATAAGGGAAATGAGACTTTGAAAGGTTGGTAGCTTGATTGAAGTTCCCTAACTAATGAGTAATATAAAAAGGAATAAAGTACATTTTTCAGCCCAAACTCCAGAAAACATTATGGTGTCTAAAATTATACATATATGCTTTCTTAAGTTTATGTCTTATAAAAATAGATACTTGAGTATGTACACAAAGCTTCCTTGAAGTAAATATTTGAAATCACTTATTTCTTGAAAATTCAGGTAAACTGTTCTAAATTTCTTTATATCTGTGCTTACTTTTAGAAAGAATTGTTACTTTTACTCTTATTTTCTGCAAGTATTCAATGACTAAGAATCTGATGAACAAAAGTGGAAGATAACTTAGATATGCAAAAAAAATTAATTACTTCAACAGTTTCTAATTGAACATTAAATTGTGTTAGTTTATTAAGCTGTTAGACTTGAATGCCTTTCCAACTTTCAAGAGGATGTACATAAATTTATTGTAAATATTCACCTCATGCAAAAAGTTAACATTTCACATCTCTAAAATAATATTCTTTCTGAATAAATTGAATTTTAGAAGATATATATGGTGAAATTATGTTTTTTACACTTACAATGTCTTCTTTAATTACATTTTTAAAAATAGAAAGCAGCTGCATATTTCACAAGGAGAGGAATAAATTTCAAGAAGTTTGTAACTCTGAATTAATAAATATTCCCATATGTATCTACATGAAAGAGAAAGAGGAGTACAGAATAAAAGGTACTGACAATTCAGAGATAAATTTAAACATTTGGTGACACACTAAAAGTGCAATAATATACCTTTGTCTTTTTCCTGCACTAATTTTTTTTCAAATACATAGAAAATGCATACTGATTGCTCATTACTAACTTAGTTGGGGCAAAACTTTATTTAACATGTTTTTGACCTTAAATAACTCATACTGAATAAGAAAAGCAAATAACAACAATAATAACAATACAAACAATTATTTGGAATTCACCATGTTTAACTAAGGTACTGGAATATGATTAAAATAAACATAAAGGGAAAGATAAAAAAGTATTAATTCTAAATAAGAATGTTTGCTTTATGTAAATTTTAGGGAAAGAAAATTAAGAGTGTTATATAACTCTTTCCCAGAACAAAGATGCCCATCCTGAGTTTTGTAATGATGATGAAAGGCTTTCCAACACTGAATAAGCTGAGAAAATTGTAGACTTGAAACAAATATGGTATTGCAACTAAAAATAATTATAATAAAGAAGAAAGGTTGCTACTATAGTTTAAAGAAAAAGAAAATAATGTACAACCAACATTTATAAAATTAGTGAGGGGAGTAACATAAGATGGTCGATACACAGGAGAATTTAAAATATTTATTCCTTGTTCACTCACTGTTTGCAAATTGAAAACATCAATTTAATCACTAAAAATGATAATTTCTTCTAGAAAAGTCTTAGGCCAGCTATGCAATCATTTTGCATTATTTTTGCAATTCCCAGGGTTCTATCCTTGTACACATAATACTGTATATAAAAAATAAAGTTACAAAAGATTCTAATCATAGAAAATATATTAGTATGCTTTGTATTAAAGTAAAGCTTTTTGATCATGATGAATTCATTGAAAAATGTCTTTATAAACTCTTTGCTGGGACTTCCCTAGTGGTGCAGTGGTTAAGAATCCAACTGCCAATGCAGGGGACACGGGTTCGAGCCCTGGTCCGGGAAGATCCCACATGTTGTGGAGCAACTAAGCCTATGTACCACAATTACTGAGCCTGCACTCTAGAGCCTGCATGCCACAACTGCTGAAGCCTATGCGCCTAAAGCTCATGCTCTGCAACAAGAGAAGCCACTGCAATGAGAAGCCTGTACACTGTAAAGAAGAGTAGTCCCCACTCACCACAACTAGAGAAAGCCCGCACACAGCAACGAAGACACAACACAGCCAAAAATAAATAAACAAATTAATTAATTTTTAAAAACCCTTTGCTGAAAATATGATTTAAAATAACATTTAAATAGGAATTAAAGTAATTACTTTTCTAGTTGAAAAAATTGTCCTCAAAAATTTAACATTTTCATTAAAATGTTAGAAAAATAAGAGGTTAAGATATAGTCTAACCTTCATTAATTTTTTTTTAAGGAAAAAAGGACAACACATTTTTCTAAATCTGTCTCTCACACACATTTTACCTTTATAGTGAGAGTTAAACTGCACATTTCATAACTTTTATCCACATAAATTTCCTTTTACCCCTCTTTCACACCTTCCACTGATATATAAATACAGCTTTCTACACTGATTTAATAAGATAATTACGCTCTGTTTTGTTGGACACAACAGCCATTTGAACACTCATGTCAGCAGCATGCACTATTAAAGATTATATCAGAATGGATTAAGTACCACATTGATTTTTCAAAAGTACATTTCTGCTTGCTTGGAGGAGTAGATGAAGGCTGATTCTTGATATTAGAAAAGTGGTCTCTGTACACAGCCTGTGTTTATGATATTTCAGATGGTTTTGGTGTTGCTTTTGTATTGATAATTCAAATGAAATGTATTTCTATTTTCCCTTTCCACAAAATCTTATTGTCTTTATTAAATAATTTTCCAGTAGTTCTACATTGTTATTATTAAATTATATCCCCTTTAAAGCATTTTACCTGCAACTATCTAGTCATATTAGAAAATGAACATGGTGAAGCTTACACGAATGCTTAAAAGAAAACATGAAATCTTTTTTTTTTTCGAAAACATGAAATCTTTACAATAGACTGCCTTTGCAGCATGTTTAAGAAAACCCACATAGACGAAAAAAGGGAATATAGTTTCTGATCAATGAAAAAAGCTCTTATAACTGTATTAGGTATCAAAATCTTCAATGGTTTAAAAGTGAAAATTCCCATATAGGAATAATTCAAACTTCTTCCCAGGAAGTAATTTTCTTTCACAAATTACTGTGCACATACTGCACAACTGTGCACTGGACTTAAAAAGTTACATTCATCCTTTTTCACAATTATTTAATGTACTGATCAAAAGCCAGCTTTAATAGAAGACTTTCAGTAAGAAGGTATCTATTTTTTTTTTTTTTTTTTTTTTTGCGGTACGCGGGCCTCTCACGGTTGTGGCCTCTCCCATTGTGGAGCACAGGCTCCGGACACACAGGTTTAGTGGCCATGGCTCACAGGCCCAGCTGCTCCGTGGCATGTGGGATCTTCCTAGACTGGGGCATGAACCCGTGTCCCCTGCATCAGCAGGCGGACTCTCAACCACTGCGCCACCAGGGAAACCCAATCTTGTGAGTTTCTTAAGCACTAAGAAATGGTATGATACAGTATATTTTATGCACATCATATATAGTCTGTAATAACATTTTTAACTCTAAAAGTCATTTTTGTCCTCCTAGTTAATATGTATCTAAAGGGTATATTTTGAACTGCTAATACTGCTTTGTACTGTGCTGACATTTTATAGATTTTAAACCATTAAGCAAAATAATCTTCCAAATTTTGTGTTTTTTAATGAAGTCTTAGCCTTAAGAAATTAATATGAACTAAAATAAATAGCTTCAAGATAAAGTGAATAACTGAAACAGCATCAATTCAAAATTATGATAATGAATCCACAAAATGCAACAGTATAAAATTGTCACATAGCTAAATGCATAGACTTTGGATCCTGTCCTGTTTTTCTAATAATGGATTTTTCCTGTCTCCAAAGAATCTCTTCCCTATGGGTCTTTGAACTAGTGACTCTTATTTGTAAAAGCAGAAGCTCTATCTTTTGTGTATGTTTCTAATTCAAATCACAATAAAGTCCATTTCTGGCATCTTAGTAGAGCAGCTGATTAAAAGGAACTATCATGATTTATTCAACAACTATGTACTGAGTCTGGAGCACGGTAGAAAGTATTGCAAATGAAACAAAGATATGCTTTTGTCCTCCATGAGTTTATAATCTAATGATGGTGTATAAAATTACTGAACAAAGCATAAAATAATAGATGCTATGTGAGTATCAGCTATAATAAGTGACATTCATTTTACAGGAAAGAGCGCAGTAAACTCTGATGATTGGAAAAGAATGCTTGGGATACAGTCACATAAACTTGAAATACAAATGATAAATGGAAGTTTGTGGGTGAGAGTAACAAAAAAGAGAGAGGATTCAATTCAGAGATAGTAACATAATTGCTTTGACTTAAATAGTTGATAACTTGGCAGGTTAGTGACTAATCCTATAAACAGAATTCTATAGATTCTACAGCAGAAAGGTACTTATGCCTTTAAAAAAGAAGATATTGAACTCTAGATATCTCACAAGACCTTGTAAAACTCATTAGTATTTTGTAAGCTAGTTAGTGAACTTTGAAGGCCCTGCCCTGACTTACACAGTTAAGACCATTTCCAATAAATGCACTGCCTCTAGACTAAAAGATACAATCATTATGTTTTTGTTAAGATTTAGCTTTAAAATCTGTTGATCAAAAAACATTTTATGTTAAATGACATGTCCATGTCTCCTTTTCTCAAAATTGATGTCTCAAAATTTTCTGGAAAACTTAATAGTCAACAGCAAATAAAAAGACATTAAATTAATTTATTAGAGAAATAAGTGCTGAGTACAGAAAATCATATGGTAATAGAGTTCTGGCATTAGGCTACAGGATACAGATCTTGATGCACCTCTTAGTAATTATTCAACATTAAGCAAGTGTGTAAAATGGGGATCCAAATAAAACCTGTCTAATAGGGGTCTTAGAAGAATTAAATAAGATTACACATATTAAAACTACAGTTGACCCTTAAATAAAGTGGGTTTCAACTGTGTGGTCTACTTATACACAGAATTTTTTTTTTCAATGATAAATTCAGAACTATATGATCCATGGTTGGTTGAATCTGTGGATGCAGAACCTCGGGTACAAGGAGCTATGAGGTTAAACATGGATTTTTGACAGCACAGAGAGTAGGCACCCATAATACCACATTGTTCAAGGGTTAACTGTAAATATTTAGCTTAGTATCTAGTCCATATTAGAGTCAATACAAAATAACAGTATAATATTCATTTAAAAGAAGTATCAAAATGATAGGTAATATTTGAATAGTATTACTATTACATAGCCCCATGCTTATATACATACAATAATTTTACAAAAATGAATACATTCATTTTATGGATTAATATTTTAACATATTTTTACGTATAACTATACAATAGATTTTTATTTTCTACTTTAAATTAAAAATTTTTGAAAAGATGGAGACCTAAGACAGTAAAACGAAAATAAAAACTCAAACAACCTAGAACTATTCATATTAATATTATATTAATAGATAAATATTTTGATGTGTCACTTTTAAAATAATAACTTGGAATTTTGCTGAATGTTCTACCTTATAACTTGTCTTTTTGCATTAAAACATTGATCATTAACATTTTCCATATCCTGATATGTAAGGTCTACTTAGTATTCCAAAATGTCAAAGAGATTAAATTATCTTTCTGTAACATATTTAATCCAAGACATTTTAATTCCTCATTAAATGCTACATATTATTATCTTATACATAAATTTTGCTTTCTCTCTTATATCAATTTTATTATCACCAGCACAAAAAGAGATTGTCCATAATTCCACGTACTCACTCACTCTACTGGGTGTTATTTTTGTCCCACCCAGATTCCCTTTACTGATCCAGGGTACTCATTGCTCTCCTCCTGTTAGTGTTAACTCCTAAGAATTTACAGTAGCCCCTTCTCCATGGAATTGTTGTTAGTCAGTAGGTATTGCCAGATACTGGCATTTTAACTCCTTATCTCGCACTGAAAAGCAGTTGTTAGCCAATAACTAGGAACACGTGCCTACAAAAATGGCTTCCCTGCTATACCACAAGAGGGACCAATGCTGCAGGGCAATGCATACACCAGCATTCCTCTTGGGTCAGTCAGAGACCACATCCTTGCTTAGAGTCTTCCCATAACCTATCCTTCTCTCATCACCCTGAAAGCATCCTTCTAGTTAAATAAATTATCTGAGTCCAGATCTTAGGCTCAGTGTCTAGAGAACCATGAAACTCTCACCACAGTCAAGATAATAACATCTTTTTTTTTTTTTTTTGGCCGATATGCGGGCCTTTCACTGTTGTGGTCTCTCCCATTGTGGAGCACAGGCTCTGGACGTGCAGGCTCAGCAGCCATGGCTCACAGGCCTAGCCACTCTGTGGCATGTGGGATCTTCCCGGACTGGAGCACGAACCCGTGTCCCCTGCATCGGCAGGTGGACTCTCAACAACTGCACCACCAGGGAAGACCAAGATAATAAATCTTTGAGAAGTCTGTTTTTTATAATTTGTTTTAGTTTTTCCAGGTCTATATAAATTTTAGAATACACTTGACAATTTTTAATTTTAAAGAAAATCCTCCTGTGACTTTGATAGGAATTTCATTGGATTCATAGGTCAATTTTTGGAGAATTGAGAACTTAAGAATACTGAATGTGCTGATCCATGAAGATTCCATATTTATCCATTTATTTAATCTTTAGTGTTAAAATGTATCAGAGGTTTATAGTTTTCAATATACAGATTTGGGACATATTTTCACAAATTTATCTATAATTATTTCATAGTTTTGATACTATTGCAAACAGTTTTTTAAATATTATGTCAAAGGTTTTTTGCTAACATAGAAATAAAATTGACTTTTAATATAGTTATAGCTTGCAATATTATTAACCTCATTTATTAGATGAAATATTTTATGAAGATTCCATAGACTTTTCAGCATAGACAATCATGTTATCAGTGGATAAAGACAGTTTTACTTCTTCCGTTTGTATGTGAGTGTCTTTTATTTATTTTTTGCCTTATTGCAGTTACAGAAACCTTCAGTACAATGTTTTGTAGAAGTGGTGGGACAAACATACCATGTTTTTGGTCTTAATGGGAAAGAATTCAGGCATGAACCATGAAATATGATGTTACTTGTAAGTTTTTTGTAGACTTTTTTTTTTCATCAGGCTGAGGATGATGCTTCTATAATTAGTTAATGGATAATTATTTATTATTATTTAATAATTAAGAATGCATATTAGGACAAGATGGCAGAGTAGAAGGACCTGAGCTCAACTCCTCTTATGAAAACACCAAGATCACAACTAACTGCTAAGCAACAAAAAGACTGGAACCTAACAAAAAAGATATTCTACATCCAAAGACAAAGAAGAAGCTACAATGAGATGGTAAGAGGAGTGCATTCATGATCAATTCAAATTCCATATACACTGTGTGAACAATCAACTAACAGAAAAATAAATGTATCACAGAGGTTCATGCACAGGAGTGAGGTTCTGAACCCCATGTCAGGCTTCCCCACCTGGGGTTCAAGAATCTGGAGGAGGAACCCCCACACCATTTGGCTTTGAAGGTCAGCAGGGCTTGATTGCAGGAACACCACAGGACTGGGGAAAAGAGAAATGCCACTCTTGGAGGGTGCACACAAGGTCTAGTGAACACTAGATCCTAGTAAAATAGTAATGAGTTCATAGAAGCCTGGGGAAGACCTACCTGCTGGTCTCAGAGAGTCTCCTGGGGAGGCAGGGGTGGCTATGATTCTCTCTTGAGACATAAATTCTGATGGTGAGCTCATTTGGGAGTACTCATCTGTAGGCTGACATCTTGCTTGGGAGATGAGCACCAAGACCTGACCTCACCCAACAGCCTGGAGGTTCCAGTGCTAGGATGCTTCATGCAAAAAACCCATGGTGGGAACCCATGCATCAGCAGACAGTCTACTTAAAATCTTCATGCACCTACAGCCACCTCCAAACACACCCCTGACACAGCCCTGCTCACCAGAAGGGTAAGATCCATCTCTATCCACTAGTGGGCAGGCAACAGTCCCTCCCACCAGGAAACCTGCACAAGCCTCTTAGACTAGCCTCATCCACCAGGAGGCAGAAACCAGAAGCAAGAGAAACTACAACCATGCAAACTATAGAACAGAAACCCCAATCACAGAAAGTTAGACAAAATGAAATGGCAAAGGAATATGTTCCAGAAAAAGGAACAAGATAAAATTCCAGAACAACTAAGTGAAGTGGAGACAGGCAATCTACCCAAAAAAGAATTCAGAGTAATGATAATATAGATGATACAAAATCTCTGAAAAAGAATGGAGGCACAGACCAAGAAGATACAAGAAAATTTAACAAAGAGCTAGAAGATATAAAGAACAAACCAATAGAGATAAACAACATGATAACTGAAATGAAAAATACACTAGAAGTGAGCTGGAAGACAGAATGATGGAAATCACTACCATGGAATAGAATAAAGAAAAAAGAATGAAAAGAAATGACAGTCTCAGAGACCTCTGGGACAATATTAAACACACCAACATTCACATTATAGAGGTCCCAGAAGGAGAAGAGAGAGGGAAAGGGCCTAAGAAAATATTTGAAAAGATAATAGCTGAAAACTTCCCTAACATGGAAAAGGGAAGAGTCACCAAAGTCCAGGAAGCACAGAGTCCCATACAGGATAAACCCAAGGAGGAACACTTCGAGACACATATTAATCAAATTGACAAAAATTCAAGACAAGTAAAATATGAAAAGCAAAAAGGGAAAAGCAAAAAATAACATACAAGGGAATCTCCATAAGGTTATCAACTGATTTTTCAGAAGAAACTCAGGAGGCTAGAAGGGATTGGCAAAATATATTTAAAATGATGAAAGGGAAAAACCTACAAGCAAGAATACTCTACCCAGAAATGTTCCCAATCAGATTTGATGGATAATTCAAAAGCTTTACAGACATGCAAAAGCTCAGAGAATTCAGCACCACCAAACCACCTTTACAACAAATGCTAAAGGAAATTCTCTAGGCAGAGGAGAAAAGGTCACAACTAGAAACAAAAAAAAAATTATGAATGGTAAATCTCACTGGGAATGTTGAACAAACAGTAAAAATAGGAAATCATCCACACACAAATATAATATCAAAATGAGCAATTGTGAGAAGAGGAGAGTACAAATGCAGGATACTGGAAATGCACTTGTAATTAAAAGACTAGAGAGAGAGAGAGAGAGAGAGAGAGAGAGAGACTGCTATATCAAAACCTCATGGTAACCACAAACTGAAAATCTAGAATAAATACACACACAAAAAAAGAAAAAGGAATCCATACCCAACACTAAACTTAGTCACCAAAACAGCAGAGAACAAAAGAGGAAGGATAGAAAAAACATCTACAAAAACGAATCCAGAACAATTAACAAAATGGCAATAATAACATATATATTGATCATTACCTTAAATGTAAATGGCTTAAATGTGTCAACCAAAAGAAATAGACTGGGTGAATGGATAAAAAAGCAAGACCCATATATATGCTCTCTACTAGACACCCACTTCAGATCTAGGAACACATACAGACTGAAAGTGAGGGGATGGAAAAAGGTATCCCATCAAATGAAAATGGGAGAAATGCTGAAGTATCAATACGCATATCAGACAAAATATATGTTAAAATAAAGACTGCTACAAGAGACAAAGAAGAACACTACATAATGATCAAGGGATCAATATAAGAAGATATAAGAATCATAAACATATATGCACCCAACATAGGAGCACCTCAATATATAAAGCAAATGCTGATAGCTATAAAATAAGTTGACAGTAACACAATAGTAGTGGGGGACTTTAATACCACACTTACATCAATGGACTGATCATCCAGACAGAAAATCAATAAGGAAACACAAGCCTTAAATAACACATTAGACCAGATGGAATTAATTGATATTTATAGAACATTCCATTCAAAAGCAGCAGAATACACATTCTTCTCAAGTGCACACAGACATTCTCCAGGATGGATCACACACTTGGCCATAAAGCAAATCTAGGTAAATTTAAGAAAATTGAAATCATATAAAACATCTTTTCTGACCGCTATGCTATGAGATTAGAAAACAACTATGAGAGGAAAAGAAAAAACAAAACTAAAAAACACAAACACATGGAGGCTAAACAATATGCTACAAACCAACCAATCAATCACTGAAAAATTCAAGGAAGAAATCAAAAAACACCCAGAGACAGATGAAAATGAAAATGTGATGTTACAAATCCTTTGGAATGCATCAAAAGCAATTCAAAAAGGGAAGTTTATAGCAATACTGTCTTACCTCAGGAAGCAAGAAAATCCCCAAAAACAACTTAACCTACACCTAAACAACTAGAAAAAGAAGAAAAACAAAACCAAAAGTTAGTAGAGGGAAAGAAATCATAACAATCAGAGTAAAAATAAGTGAGATAGAAATGAAGAAAACAATGAAAAAGATCATTAAAACTAAAAGCTGGTTATTTGAAAAGATAAACAAAATTGATAAACCTTTAGCCAGACTCATCAAGAAAAAAAGGGAGAGGGCTCAAGTCAAAAAATTCAAAATGAAAAATGAGAAGTTACAACTGATACAATAGAAATACAAAGGATCATAAGAGACTACTACAAGCAACAATATGCCAATAAAATGCACAATCTAGAAGAAACAGACAACTTCATAGAAAGGTACAATCTCCCAAGACTAAACCAGGAAGAAATAGAAAATATGAACAGACAAATCACATGTACTGAAGTAGAAACTGTGATTAAAAAACATCCAAGAAACAAAAGTCCAGTACCAGATGGATTCACAGGGGAATTTTATCAAACATTTAGATAAGAGTTAACACCTATTCTTCTGAAACTATTCCAAAAAACTGGAGATGAAGGAACACTCGCAAACTCATTCTATGAAGCAACCACCATCCTGATACAAAAACCAGACAATGATGCCACAAAACAAGAAAATTACAGGTCAATATCACTAATGAACATAGACACAAAAATCCTCAACAAAATATTGTTACTAGCAAAGTGACTCCAACAATACAGTAAAAGGCTTATTCAATATAGTTGATTGAGATTTATCCCAGGAAGGTAAGGAATTTTCAATAACCACAAATCAATCAGTGTGATAGATCCCATGAATATATTGAAGGATAAAGCCATATGATCATTTCAATAGATGCAACAAAAGATTTTGACAAATTTCAACATCGATTTATGTTAAAAACTCTACAGAAAGTCAGCACAGAGTGCATAGTGAGACTATCTCAACACAATAAAGGCTGTATATGACAAACCCACAGCTAACATCATACTAAATGGTGAAAAGCTGAAAGCATTTCTTCTAAGATCAGGAGCACAACAAGGATGTCCACTCTCACCACTTTTATTCAACATAATTTTGGAAGTCCTAGCAATTAGAGAAGAAAAAGAAATAAAAGGAATCCAAATTGGAAATGAAGAAGTAAAACTGTCACTGTTTGCAGATGACATGATATTATACATAGAAAATCCTAAAGATGCTACCAGAAAACTATTAGAAGATGTCAATGAAATCAGTAAGTTTGCAGGATAACAAATTAATACACAGAAAGCTCTCTCATTTCTATAAACTAACAAAGAAAAATCAGAAAGAGAAATTAAGGAAACAACTCCATTTAACATTGGATCAAAATGGATAGAATACCGAGGAATAAACTTAATTAGGAGGTAGAATACCTGTTCTCTGAAAACTATAAGACACTGATGAGAGAAATCAAAGATGATAGAGACAGATGGAAAGATATACCATGTTCCTAGATTGGAAAAATCACTATTGTCAAAATGACTATACTCCCCAAAGCAATCTACAAATTCAATGCAATCCCTGTCAAATTACCAATGGCATTTTCTGCAGATCTAGAACCATTAAAAAATCTTAAAATTTGTATGGAAACACAAAAGACCACATATAGCCACATATAGCCAAAGCAATATTGAGAAAGCTGGAAGAATCAGGCTCCCTGACATCAGAGTATACTACAAAGCTGTAGTCATCAAAATGGTATGGTACTGGCACAAAAACAGAAATACAGATCAATGGAACAGGATAGAATACCCAGAAATAAACCCATACACCTATGGTCAATTAATTTGTGACAGAGGGGGCAAGAATATACAATGTAGAAAGACAGTCTCTTCAATAAGTGGTGCTGGGAAAACTGGACAGCTACATGTAAAAAAATAAAATTGGAACATTCTCTAACACCATACACAAAAATAAACTCAAAATTGATTAAAGACGTGAATGTAAACCAGATACTATAAAACACTTCGAGGAAAACCTAGACAGAACACACTTTGACATAAATTGCAGCAATATCTTTTTGGATCCACCTCCTAGAGTAATGAAAATAAAATAAAAATAAACAAATGGTATCTAATTAAATTTTAAAGATTTTGCCAGCAAAGGAAACCATAAACAAATGAAAAGACAACACACAGAATGGGAGAAAATATTTGCAAACAAAGTGACCAACAAGGGATCAATCTCCAAAATATACAAACAGCCCATGTAGCTCAATAAAAAAAAAAAAAAAGGGCAGATCTAAGTAGACATTTCTCCAAAGATGGCATACAGATGGCTAACATTCATATGTAAAAATGCTCAGCATTGCTGATTATTATAGACATGCAAATCAAAATTATGAGATATAATAATTTGAGATATAAAGAGGGTGTGGAGAAATGGAACCCCCTACACTGTTAGTGGGAATGAAAATTGGTACAACCGCTATGGAGAACAGTGTGTAGGTTCCTTAAAAAACAAAAAATAGAGCTACCATATGATGAAGTATTTCCATTCCTGGGCATGTATCCACAGGAAACCATAATTTGAAAGGATACACGCACCACAATGTTCATTGCAGCAGTATTTGCAATAGCCGAGACATAGATAATCACTAGGACCTACTGTATAGCCCAGGGAACTCTACTCAATATTCTGTAATAATCTAAATGGAAAAGAATCTGAAAAAGAGTAGATATGTGTATATGTATAACTAAATCACTTTGCTGTACACCTGAAACTAACACACATTGTAAATCAACTGTACTCCAATATAAAATAAAAAATTAAAAGGGTAGTATAAAAAATAATAAAATAAAATATGTATCCCCCAAAAACCATGATCCAACTATATGCTGTCTACAAAAGCCTCATTTTAGATTGAAAGACAGAAATGGGTTGAAAATGAAAGGATAGGAAAAGATATTCCATGCAAATGGTAACCAAGAGAGCAGAGGTGGCTATACTAATAGCAGACAAAATAAACTATAAATCAAGAGTTTACAAGAGACAAAAAAGAATATTATTTACTAGTAAAAGGTTCAAGCAAGAAGATATGACAATTATAAACATTTACATACATGAGAACAGGCCATATATGAAGCAAAAACTGATTGAAGGGAAAAATAGACAGTTCTACAATAATAGTTGGAGACATCAATACTCTACTCTCAATAATAGAACAGTCAGATAGAAAAAAAAAAAAACCAATGTGAAATTAGAGGACTTGAACAACACCATAATCCAACTACCTCTAACAAACATATTAAGAACACTTTACCCAATGACAACAAAATTCACATTCTCCTCAAGTGCATGTGGGACATTTTCCAAGATAGACCATATGTTAAGTGTCAAACTAAGTTTCAATAGATGTTAAAAGGTGATATTAAACAAAATATCTTCTCTAATCATAGCAGGATGAAGTTAGAGATCATTACAGAAGTACAGTTGAACCTTGAACGACATGGGGCAGGGGGGTGGGGTTAGGAATGCCAATACCACAAGCAGTGGAAATCCACATATAACTTTATAGTTGGCCCACCTTACCTGAAGTTCCATATTCATGGATTTAACCAACTGCAGACTGTATAGTACCATAGTATTTATTTTCTAAAATGTGTGTATAAGAGGACTTGCCCAGTACAAACCCATGTTGTTCTAAGATCAACTGTAAAATGGGAAAATTCACAAATTTGTGACAATTAAATACAGTCTTAAACAACCAGTTATTCAAAGAAGAAATTATAAGGGAAAGTAGAAAACAAAATTCAAATCAAAATCGTAATAAGATACTGTCTCACACCATTAGAATGGTTACTATCAAAAACACAGAAAATAACAAATGTTTGCAAAGATAGAGAAAAATTGAAACTCTTGTACACTGTTGATGGGAATGTAAAATGGAACAGCTGCTGTGTATGGCAGTTCTTCAAAAATTTTAAAATAGGATTACCTTATGATCCAGCAATTCCAATTCTGAGCATATACCCAAAAAGTTGAAAGCAGGGTTTCTGCAGGATATTTGTATACCCATGTTCACAGCAGAATTATTTACAATAGCTAAAACATGGAAGTAACCCAAGTGTCCATCAATAGGTGAATGGATAAACAAAATATGATATATACATACAATGAAATATCATTCTGCCTTAGAAATTCTGACACATGCTACAACATGGATGAACCTTGAGGACATTATGCTAAGTGAAATAAGTCAGTCACAAAAGAACAAATACTGTATGATTCCACTTGTATGAGGTACCTATCTAGAGTAATCAAAATCATAAAGACAGAAAGTAGAATGATGGTTGCCAGGGACTGGGGATAGGAGCTAATGGGAATTATTGTTTCATGGGTATAGAGTTTTAGTTTTTGCAAGATGAAAAGAATTTTGGAGATGAATGGTGGTGATGGTTTCACAGCAATGTGAATGTACTTAATATCATTGAACTGTACATTTTAAAATGGTTAATATGTTACATTTTACGTTGTATATTTTATCATAGTAAAAAATGAAAAAAGGAATGTATTCTAAATTTCATAAAATGCTTTTTATGAATATCTTGAGATTACTATATGGATTTTTTCAATTAGACTTTAAATATAATGAAAACATTGATTTTTCTACAATTAAACATTCCATACTTGGGATAAAGCCTACTTGGTCGTGATGTATTACATTTTTAATGTAATTGTTAGATTTGACTTGTTAAATTTTAAAAGAATTTTTTCATCTATACCACTAAGAAATCATGATCTATAGTATTTATTTCTTGGTCTGCTTTCTCTGGTTTTGTACCATATTTCTAAACATTGGTTTAGAATGAACTGTGAAGTAGTAACTCCTCTTCAATTTTTGGAATAGTTTGGGTACAGGTGATATTATTTCTTTCTTCATACTTTGGAATAATTTACCAATGGAGTCATCAGGGCCTATAATTTTTGACAGGATTTTAAACTACAAATTCAGTTTCTTTAATGTATGTAGGACTAATCAAGTTCTGTATTTTCCTTGAATAAATTTTGATAGCTTTTATCAAGAAATTTATCTACTTCATCTGAATTATTAAATAGTGGGCCATAAAGTTGTTATATCTCATTATTACTTTAATATCTTTACAATTCTATAGTCATATCACTTCTCTCATTTCTAGTTCCAGCAATTTTTGTCTTTTCTCTTATTCTTATCACTTTGTTAGAGGCTTATCAACATATTGATTTCCTAAAAAAACAGATTTTGAGGTTTTGGCTCTGTGTAAAGTTCAGAAATTATTCTCTTAGATCATTTTGGGTAAATCTTTCACTGGCATTGGATAATTTTCTTTAACCTGCATGCTCAGCTGAAGAGTAAATCTCACTTACTTTGAGAATATATTTGGGATAATCTGATTTAAATTTATGACTGTGTGTGATACTCATAATTCAAATTGACAATGAAACTTGGGGTATGGCAGGCATCCTCTTCAGCAGCCTAAATTGTGTTGTATTATGAACTCCATATAATTGTTGATGGAGAGAGGTTTTATAATAGATTAATACATCATAAAAAGAGAACAGGTCAAGGAATTTCAAATATAAGACCAATAAGTTACAAGGTAAATTCCTACTAATTATAGATACTGATCTACACTGAGTTTGTATTATATACCAGAATGAGTGGCATCTTTGATTATTTAACATAGGATAACTAATGTCTATATACCATGCCTTTATGTTTTTCTAGGGCACCATAAAATATTTCAGAACAAGATAGTTTTTTTTAATTTCATTGTGATATAAAGAGTTGAATAATACCTACACAAAGATAGGGTAGGTCTTATAGAAAAACATATATGAATGTGAAACCATAAACATGGAAAAATAAAAACATTTAAAATACTTGTTTCTATTTGTTTTTAAATTTGCAAGAATAATTTCATTGAACCAAGTAGAGTATTTTCCAAATGATTCTTAATACTTAAAATTATAATTGATTTATAAGGTGTATGTTTGAGTGCATGTATGTTAGTTTATTAAGGTGCAGATGTAGAGACCCTCTAGAACTGTCTGATGTACATATGGCATGTATCTTCTGCATCTGTTGTGCCAAACTACATACTGAATCTTACTAAATTTTCTGAGTTATTAGAGTTACATCAATTTCTGTCAGATGTTAAATGAGCTCATTCTTTAAACTACAATTCCTTATACAAATTTATTGCATTAAAAATAAATTTTTAAAAAGAATTAGCCCAAAATACTTTACAGTGTTCCAAAATAAGGGAAACATTACCTTGAATCAGAAATGAAACAGAATTGTAAAGCAGTGGGTAGGAGTGAAGGTATTACTTCACTGGGCTTTGGCTTAGAAAAGGCCTTTGGCCACTGGAAATTCAATCCTTCTGCAATAATTGGAGCTAAAAGTACAACATGAAAAGCACAATAAGAAAATACACTGCTGCTTGAAACTGACAAAGGATTAATCTCCAAAATATGCAAGCAGCTCATGCAGCTCAATAGCAAAAAATCAAACAACCCAATCCAAAAATGGGCAGAAGGCTTAAATAGACATTTCTCCAAAGAAGATATACAGATTGTCAACAAACACATGAAAGGATGTTCAATGTCACTACTCATTAGAGAAATGAAAATCAAAACTACAATGAGGCATCACCTCACACTGGTCAGAATGGCCATCATGAAAAACATCTACAAACAATAAATGCTGGAAAGGGTGTGGAGAAAAGGGAACCCTCCTGCATTGTTGGTAGGAATGTAAATTGATACAGCCACAATGGAGAACAGTATGGAGATTCCTTAAAAACTAAAAATAGAACTACCATAAGACCCAGCAATCCCACTACTGATCATATACCCTGAGAAAAGCATAGATGGAAGAGGGAGGGGATATGGGGATATAAGTATACATATAGCTGATTCACTTTGTTATACAGCAGAAACTAACACAACAATGTAAAGCAATTATACTCCAATAAAGATGCTCAAAAAAAAAAGAGTCATGTACCACAACATTCACTGCAACACTATTTACAATAGCCAGGACATGGAAGCAACCTAAGTGTCCATTGACAGATGAGTTGTGGCACATATATACAATGGAATATTACTCATCCATAAAAAGAAATGAAATTGAGTTATTTGTAGTGAGGTGGATGGACCTAGAGTCTGTCATACAGAGTGAAGTACATCAGAAAGGGAAAAACAAATACCATATGCTAGCACATATATATGGAATCTAAAAAAAATGGTTCTGAAGAACCTAGGGGCAGAATAGGGATAAAGACACAGACATAGAGAATGGACTTGAGGACACGGGAAGGGGGAAGGGTAAGCTGGGACGAAGTGACAGAATGTCATGTGTATATATATACTACCAAATGTAAAATAGATAGCTAGTGGGAAGCAGCCTCATAGCACAGGGAGATCAGCTCGGTGCTTTGTGACCACCTAGAGGAGTGGGATAGGGAGGGTGGGAAGGAGACAAAAGAGGGAGGGGATATGGGGATATATGTATATGTATAGCTGATTCACTTTGTTATACAGCAGAAACTAACACAACATTGTAAAGCAATTATACTCCAATAACGATGTTTAAAATAATAAGGATTTAATTCATAATTCAAGTACTTTGTAGATGTATGACACATTCCTTAAATGGCAGTTTTCTTGTTTTATAATGGGAATAATACCTATCATAGTGACAGAACTTTGTGAAGTTTGAATTACATGATATATATAAAATGTTTAATATAGAACGCTATACGTAGTAAAGCATTCACTAATTCTTGGATGTAATCATTATTACCATCTGTGTAATACCTTGTTGACACCTAAATCTCTGGCAGCCTTACTTATTCCAATCTGTAAAGAAATGCATCCCTTAATTAAGTATTTGGCTACCCTAGGATATAGTTCATATAGGTGGGATAGGTTAAATGTTTGATTCATCCTCCCCTATCCCCTCACATTTATTTTTTACCAGTTTTTGAAATAATGAGTTGGTTCACTAACATTCTCCTTTAAAAGGGAAAAAAGATGTTTTTGTTTCCCTTTTTTATTATTTTGAATTCAAAGATTATAAAATACTCAATGTGTTTCAATCATTGCAGTTATTCTTTTTTTTTTTTTTTTGCGATACGTGGGCCTCTCACTGTTGTGGCCTTTCCCATTGCAGAGCACAGGCTCCGGACGCACAGGCTCAGTGGCCATGGCTCATGGGCCTAGCCACTCCACAGCATGTGGGATCTTCCTGGACTGCGGCACAAACCCTTGTCCCTTGCATCAGCATAGTGGACTCTCAACCACTGTGCCACCAGGGAAGCCCCTGCAGTTACTCTTATAATGTTTGATTTCCCATCTTTAGCCATAGGAAATCTGTGTCAGGTCCTGAGTTCTTTGGCGTGAACACATTAGTTTTGATAATATCCTTCATTTGTGGTTTATCAGTGCTCTGGGCCTATCTTGTACATTTTCTATCCCAGTTATTTTTCTAAAGTTTCCCAATTCCTTTTATGGGAAATGGTGGAGACCATATTCCAAGTGGTTTTGCTAAGTTGGCCATTGATTGCAAGCCTTTATAATGGACAGAGTTAGAAACTTTTTAAAAAGATACATATCATACAAATTTGAAATTCATCAGAAGTGTAACCTTTGTATTATAAGTTCATCAGAGCTCCTACTTATTTTTCCTATCTAGTCTAATCATAATATCCCAGACTTTGCAAGTACAGTCTTTATTAACTATTAAAATATTTTGGGGCTTCCCTGGTGGCACAGTGGTTGAGAATCTTCTTGCTAATGCAGGGTACATGGGTTCAAGCCCTGGTCTGGGAGGGTCCCACATGCCGCAGAGCAACTAGGCCCGTGAGCTACAACTACTGAACCTGCGTATCTGGAGCCTGTGCTCTGCAACAAGAGAGGCTGTGAGAGTGGGACGCCCACGCACCACAATGAAGAGTGGCCCCTGCTTGCCACAACTAGAGATAGCTCTCGCACAGAAATGAAGACCCAACTCAGCAAAAGTAAATAACTAAATTAATAAAATACTTTGGTCAGTTATTTGTAATAGATAAGGTGCTTAAACACAGGTTGATATAATTTCTAGAGTAAAGTAGAGAGAGATTGTCATAGGATAACAAATCAGGAGAAAAAACTCACCTTGTCTGAATGATGCCTTGTCCTTGTTTAAATAGTTCCCGAAACCTCTTTTCCATTTAAGGGTCCTTAGGCCACTTTATTTTCCTAGATTGCCTTCTATTTCAACTCTAAGTCTGAATAACTATTATTTATTCAGCTTAAATTCTAATGTTTTAGAAACAAATTATCCCACAAATCTAAATTGTATTCTTTTTTTTTTTTTTTTTTTTGTGGTACGTGGGCTTCTCACTGCTGTGGCCTCTCCCACCGTGAAGCACAGGCCCTGGACGTGCAGGCTCAGCAGCCATGGCTCACGGGGCCAGCTGCTCCATGGCATGTGGGATCCTCCCATACTGGGGCGTGAACCCACGTCCCCTGCGTCGGCAGGCAGACTCCCAACCACTGTGCCACCAGGGAAGCCCTTAAATTGTATTCTTACGTCAGACAATCTTATTACACCTTCAGCTTTTAACACCTCTTATTGAAGTTGGTAATAATGTATTTCTGATATTGTTTAAGAATTGTCTCCTACATTAAATTCTAAGTGCATATAATCAAAAAATGAAAGAAAGAAAGAAAGAAAGAAAGAAAGAAAGAAAGAAAGAAAGAAAGAAAGAAAGAAAGAAAGAAAGAAAGAAAGAAAAAGAAAGAAAGAAAGAAAATACACTACTGTGTGAATTCAGAGACTGGAGTGGGCATGCCACAGTATAAGTAATCCAAAAAGATAAACAAAACAAAACAAAACTTCTGCTTATTTCTCCCTGGGGCTATAATCGAGAGAGAAGGCAGAACACAGGCAGCACCACTCTCAGGAGCTGAACCAAGGGTTCCACAGACTTGTTACAAAGCACAGAAACTTCCTCTCTCACTGAAGCTTCATCTCTAAAATAAAGGTCTGGGGAAGGAGACAAGAAAACAACCAAGAAAAGAGTGAGTACAGACATGATAAGACTGAGGAAAGAGAAACTAAAACAAAAGCTTCCCATTCAAAATTTGCCACAAAATTTTAATTGTGCTATAATATACATAATCAAAAGTTTCCCATTAAAGTTTTCCATCTTAACCATTCTTAAGTATGCACTTCAATGACATTAAATACATTCACATTGTTGTGCAACCATCACCACGATCCAGTTACAGTAATCTTTTTATCTTGCAAATCTGAAATTCTATACTCATTAAAAAATTACTCTCCATTTCTCTTATGTCCTGCTCCTGGCATCCACCATTCTTCTGTCTTTAAATTTGACTGTTCTAGGTACCTCAGATAAGTGGAGTCATACAGTATCTGTTCTTTTGTGACTGGCTTATTTCACTCAACATAATGTCTTCAAGGATCATCAACATTGTAGCATGTATCAGACTTTCCTTCCTTTTTAAGGTTGAATAATATTACATTGTATGTATATACTACATTTTATTACCCATTCATCTATCAGTGGACATTTGGGCTGCTTCCATTTGTTGGATATTTCAAATAATGGTACTATGAACATAGATGTACAAATATATTTTTGAATTTCTGCTTTCAATTCTTTCATATATATACCCAAAAGTGGAATTGTTAGATAGTATGGTAATGCCAATTATAATTTCTTGATTAAACACCATAATGTTTTTGACAGCAGCTGTACCATTTTACATTCCTATCAACAGCATGCCAGAGTTCCAATTTTTCTACATCCTTATCAGCACTTTCTATTTTTTTTTTTATAGCAGTCATCCTAAGGATAATAAAGTAGTATATCATTGTGGTTTGGATTAGCATTTCCTTAAAGATTAGTGATATTGAACAATTTTTCATGTGCTTATTGACCATTTATATATCTTCTATGGCAAAATATTTATCAAATTCTTGCCCATGTTAAAGGTTGTGGGTTTTTTTGTTGTTAAGTTTTAGGAGTTCACTATATATTCAGGATATTAACCTTTTATCAGATATAGAGTTTGCAATTTGTTTTAACATTCTGTGTGTGGCCTTATTATTCTGTTTTTCCCCCAAACTTTATTGAGATATAATTGACATAACACTAGGTTTAAGGTGTACAATGTGTTGATTTGATGCCCTTATATATTATAAAATGATTACCACCATAGTATTAACTAACATTTCCAGGTCACATAATTATCATATCTTTTTGTGGTGAGAACATTTAAGATTTACTCTCTTAGCAACCCTCAATTATGTAATTCAATATTATTAGCTATAATCAACACAGTGTACATTAGATTCTAGAATTTATTCATCTTCTAACTGCAAGTTTTTATCCATTGACCAACAACTCCCTTCTCCCTATCCCCACCCACTTCATGCTTGGGAAACTACCAAAACTCTCTGTATCTTTTTTAGATTCCACATATAAGTGTTATCATATAGTATGTCTTTCTCTGCCTGATTTATTTCACTTAGCATAGTGCTCTCAAGGTCCATCTATTTTGTCTCAAATGGCAAGATTTCCTTCTTTCGCACTGCAGAATAATATTCCATTGTGTATATACACCACAACTTCTTTATCCACTCATCCATTGATGGATATTTAGTTTTTTTTCATATCTTGGCTATTGTGACTACTGCTGCAAAAAACATGGGATGGTTCTTTGAGTTCCTGTTTTTACTTCCTTTGGATATATACCCAGAGTGGAATTGCTGCATCATATCGTAGTTCTATCTTTAGTTTTCTGAGAATATTTCATATTGTTTTCTGTAGTGGCTGGACCAATTTACATTCCCACCAACAGTGCACCAGGGTTCCCTTTTTTCCAACGTCCTTGCCAACACTTGGTATTGCTTGTATTTTTGATGACAGCCATTCTAACAGCTGTAACGTAATAACTTATTGTGGATTTTATTTTTTCCCTGATTTTTAGTGATGTTGAACAATTTTTCATATACTTGACCTTTTGGATGTCTTCTTTTGAAAAATGTCTATTCTGTTTCTCTGGTCGTTTTTAAATTGGATTGCTTTTTTGCTATTGTGTCATACCAGTTCTTTACATATTTTGGAAACTAATCCCTTATGAGATCATTTGCAAATATTTTCTCTCATTTTATAAGTTGTCTTTTCACTTTGTTGTTTCTTTTGCTGTGCAGAAGCTTTTTTATTTTGAATAGGCCCACTTGTTAATTTTTGCTCTTACTGTTGTGCTTTTGATGTTATTTCAAAAAAAAAATTGTTGCCAAGACCTAAGACAAAGAGTTTTTCCCTATGTTTTTTTTCTAGGACTTTCAGTTTCATTTCTTATATTTAAATATTTAATTGACTTTAAGTTAATTTTTGTGAGTGGTGTAAAATAGGAGTCTAATTTCAGTCGTATGCATGTGGTTATCCATTTTTCCTAGGATGATTTGTTGAAGAGACTATCATTTTCCCATTGAGTACTATTTGCCCCCTTGCCAAATATTACTTGACCATCTGTGTGAGGGTTTATTGCTGGGTTCTTGATTTTGTTCCATTAGTCTATGTGTCTATTTACATACCAGTACCAAATAGTTTTCATTACTACAGCTTTGTAGTATAGTCTGAAACCAGGAACTGTGTTACTTCCAGCTTTTTTCTGATTTCTTTGGATTGCTTTGGCTATTCATGGTCTTTTGTGATTCCATACAAATTTTAGGGGTTTTTTCTATTTATATGAAAAAAAGTCTTCAGAATTTTGATAGGGATTGCATTGACTCTATAGATGGTTTTGTGTAGTATAGACATTTAAAAAATAGTAAATCTGGTTCATAAACACTGTATATCATTCATTTGTTTGTGAGTCATTCAATTTCTTTCATCAAACATATTTCACCTACTTGGTTAAATATATTCCTGAGCATTTTATTGTTTTTGATGCCATTATAAATAGGATTGCTTTCTAAAATTCTATTTCAGGTAGTGTTTGGTTAATATATTGAAATGCAGCTGACTTATGTATGTTGATTTTGTACACTGCAATGTTGCTTACTTCATTGATTACTTCTAAAAGTTTTTTGGAGGTGTTTCAGGATTTTCTATTTTTAAGATCATATCATCTGAAGACAAAGATAGCTTTACTTCTTCCTTTCTGACTTAGGTGAATTTTATGTCTTTTTCTTCCTTGATTGCTCTGGCTAGAACTTCGAGTACTATGTTGAATAGGAGTGGTGAGAGTGTGCACCCATGTCTTATTTCTGATCACAGAGGAAAATCTTACATAAAAATTTCACCATTGAATGTGATGCTAGCTGTGGGCTTGCCATATATAACCTTTATTATGTTTAGTTATATTCCTTCAGTACACAACTTGTTGAGAAATTTTGTCTTGAAAAGATGTATTTTCATGCCTATTAACACATCTATTCACATAATCATATTATTTTTATCTTTTATTCTACTAATGTGGCATCATATTTATTCATTTGTTTATGTTTAACCATTCTTGCATCCCACAAATAAATCCTGCTTGAACATGAGGTATGGTTCTTTTAAAGCTATTTTAAATGTATTTGCTAGTATTTTGTTGAGAATATTTGCATCTATATTTATCAAGGATAAACGGCATGTAGTTTTCTTTTCTTTATAGTGTCCTTAGCTACCTTTGGAGTCAGAGTAATTCTGCCCTCCTAAAATGAGTTTCAGAGTACTACCTCCTCTTCAATTTTTTGGAAGGTTCGAGAAGGATTCTTATTAACACTTTTTAAAATGTATTGTAGAATTCACCAATGAAACCTTTGGGGAGCAACAGGCTCCAGATGCACAGGCTCAGTGGCCATGGCTAACGGGCGCAGCCACTCCATGGCATGTGGGATCTTCCTGGACCAGGGCACAAACCCATGTCCCCTGCATCGTCAGGCGGATTCTGAACCACTGCACCAACAGGGAAACCCTAGTGCAGGGATTTTTATGACAGGGAGCTTTTGATTACTGACTCAATTTTCTAAATCATTATTGGTCTGTTTAGATATTCTGTTTGTTTTTGATTCAGTCTTATTAGGTTGTATGATTCTAGGAATTTATCCATTTCCTCTAGGTTATCCAATTTGTTGGTATATAATTGTTCATAGCAGTCTGTCATATTCCTTTGTATTTTTGTGGAATCAGTTGTAATGTCTCCTCTTTCATTTCTTATTTTATTTATTTGTTGTCTATGTCTCTTTTTTTGTTTTTTATAGATTTTTATTGGAGTATAATTGCTTCACAATACTGTGTTAGTTTCTGTTGCACAACAAAGCGAATCTGCCATATGTATACAAATGTCCCCATATTACCTCCCTCTTGAGCCTCCCTCCCATCTTCCCTATCCCACCCCTCTAGGTCATCAAAAAACACTGAGCCAATCTCCCTGTGCTATGCTGTTGCTTCCCACGAGCCAAATATTTTGCATTCAGTAGTGTATATTTGTCTCACTTCACCCCAGCTTCTCCCTCCCACACCAAGGCCTCAAGTCAATTCTCTATGTCTACCTATTTATTCCTACCCTGCAACTAGGTTCATCAGTACCATCATTTTTTTTTTTTTAGATTCCATATGTATGTGTTAGCATATGGTATTTGTTTTTCTTCTTCTGACATACTTCATTCACTCTGTATGGCAGACTCTATGTCCATCCACCTCATTACAAATAACTCAGTTTCATTTCTTTTTATGGCTGAATAATATTCCATTGTATATATGTGCCACATCTTCTTTATCCATTCATCTGTCAATGAACATTTAGGTTGGTTCCATGTCCTGGCTATTGTAAATAGTGCTGCAATGAACATTGTGGTGCAGATGTCTTTTTGAATTATAGTTTTCTCAGGGTATATGCTCAGTAGTGAGATTGCTGGTTCATATGATAGTCCTATTTTTAGTTTTTTTAAGGAACCGCCATAATGTTCTTCATAGTGGTTGTATCAAATTACATTCCAGCCAACAGTGTAAGAGGGTTCCCTTTTCACCACACCCTTTCCAGCATTTATTGTTTCTAGATTTTTTGATAATGGCCATTCTGACTGGCGTGAGGTGATAACTCACTGTATTTTTGATTTGCCTTTCTCTAATAATTAGTGATGTTGAGCATCTTTTCATGTGCCTCTTGTCCATCTGTATGTCTTCCTTGGTGAAATGTCTAATGTCTATTTAGTGCTTCTGCCCATTTTATAACTGGATTGTTTGTTTTTTTGGATATTGAACTCCATGAGTTCTTTGTAAATTTTGGAGATTAATCCTTTGTCATTTCATTTGCAAATATTTTCTCCCATTCTGTGGGTTATCTTTTTGTCTTGCTCGTGGTTTCCTTTGCTGTGCAAAAGCTTTTAAGTTTAATTAACTCTCATTTGTTCATTTTTGGTTTTATTTCTGATACTCTAGGAGGTGCGTCAAAAAATCCTGCTATGGTTTATGTCAGAGTGTTTTTCCTGTGTTTTCCTCTAAGAGTTTTATAGTGTCTGGTCTTACACTTAAGTCTTTAATCCATTTGAAGTTTATTTTTATGTGTGGTGTTAGGTAGTGTTCTAATTTCATTCTTTTACATGAATGAAAGTTTTTCCCAGTGCCATTTATTGAAGAGGCTGTCTTTTCTCCATTGTATGTTCTTGGCTCCTTTGTTGTAGAATAGGTGCCCATATATGCATGGGTTTATCTCTGGGCATTCTATCCTGTATCATTGGTTTATATTTCTGTTTTTGTGTCAGTATCATACTGTCTTGATTACTGCAGCTTTGTGGTATAATTTGAAGTCAGGGAGCCTTATTCCTGAACTCTGGTTTACTTTCTCAAGATTGCTTTGGCTATTCGGGGTCTTTTGTGTTTCCATATGAATTGTAAAATTTCTTGTTTCTAATTCTGTGAAGAGTGTAATTGGTAGTTTGATAGGGATCGCATTGAATCTGTAGATTGTTGAAAGCTTTTTCTGCATCTATTGAGATGATCATTTTTTATTCCTTAATTTGTTAATGTGGTGTATCACATTGATTGATTCATGTTTATTGAAGAATCCTTAAATCCCTGGGATAAATTCCACTTGGTCATAGTGTATGATGCTTTTAATGTGTTGTTGGATTGTTTGCTAGTATTTTTTCAGGATTTTTGCATCTATGTTCATCAGTGATATTGCTCTATAATTTTCTTTTTTTGTGATTTCTTTCTCTGGTTTTGGTACCAGGGTGATTGTGGCTTCATAGAATTAAGTTGGGAGTGTTTCTCCCTCTTCAATTTTTTGGAAGAGTTTGAGAAGGATGGGTGTTAGCTCTTCTCTAAATGTTTGATGGAATTTGCCTGTGAAGCCATCTGGTCCTGGACTTTTGTTTCTTATAAGATTTTAATTATAGTTTCAATTTCATTTTTTGTGATAGGTCTGTTTACATTTTCTAATTCTTCCTGGTTCATTCTTGGAAAATCGTACCTTTCCAAGAATTTGTCCATTTCTTCATGGTTGTCCAGTTTATTGGCATATAGTTGTTTGTAGTAGTCTCTTATAATCCTTTGTATTTTTGCAGAGTCAGTTGTGATTTCTCCTTTTTCATTTCTAGTTTTATTGATTTGCTTCCTCTTCCTTTTTTTCTTGATGAGTCTGGCTAAGGGTTTATCAATTTTGTTTATCTTTGCAAAGAACCAACTTTTATTTTTATTGATCTTTGCTATTATTTTCTTCATTTCTATTTCATTTATTTCTGCTCTGATCCTTATTTCTTTCCTTCTACTCACTTTGGGTTTTCTTTGTTGTTCTTTCTCTAGTTGTTTTAAATGTAGTGTTAGATTGTTTATTTGAGACTTTTCTTGTTTCTTGAGGTGAGATTGAATTGCTATAAACTTCCCTCTTAGAACTGCTTTTGCTGCATTCCATAGGATTTGGGTCATTGTGTTTTCATTGTCATTTGTTTCTATGTATTCTTTTTTATCTCTTCTTTGATTTCTTCAGTGATCTCTTGGTTATTTAGTAGTCCATGTTTAGCCTCCAAGTATTTGTGTTTTTTACAGCTTTTCTCCTGTAATTGATTTCCAATCTCATAGCATTGTTGTCCCAAAAGATGCTTGATATGATTTCAATTTTTTTAGCTTTTCCAAGGCTTGATTTGTGACCCAAGATGTGATCTATCCTGGATAATGTTCTGTGTGCATTTGAGAAGAATGTGTATTCTGCCACTTTTGAGTGGAATGTTCTATAAATATTAGTTAAATCTATCTCATCTATTGTGTCATTTAAAGCTTGTGTTTCCATATTTATTTTCTGTTTGGATGATTTGTCCATTGGTGAAAGTGGCCTGTTAAAGTCCCCTACTATGTTTGTGTTACTGTTGATTTTTCCTTTCATTGTTGTTAACATTTGCCTTATGTATTGAGGTGGTCCTATGTTGGGTGCATAAACATTTATAATTGTTATATCTTCTTCTTAGATTGATCCTTTTACCATTATGTAGTGTCCCTACTTATTCTTGTAACAGTCTTTATTTTAAAGTCTATTTTCTCTGATACTAGTATTGCTACTCCAGCTTTCTTCTGATTTCCATTTGCATGGAGTATCATTTTCCAACCCTTCACTTTCAGTCTGTATGTGTCCCTAGGTCTGAAGAGAGTCTCTTACAGGCAGGATATATATGGGTCTTGTTTTTGTATCCCTTCAGCCAGTCTGTGTCTTTTGGTTGGGGCCTTTAATCCATTTACATTCAAGGCTATTATCGATATGTATGTTCCTATTACCATTTTCTTAATTGTTTCATGTTTGTTTCTGTGGGTCTTTATCTTCTCTTGTGTTTCTCTCCTAGAGAAGTTTCTTTAGAATTTGCTGTAAAGCTGGTTTGGTTCTGCTGAATTATCTTAGCTTTTGATGTCTGTAAAGTTTTTAATTTCTCCATCTAATCTGAATGAGATCCTTTCTTGGTAGAGTAATCTTGGTTGTAGGTTTTTCTCTTTCATCACTTTAAGCATATCCTGCCACTCCCTTCTGGCCTGCAGAGTTTCCACTGAAAAATCAGCTGATAACATTATGGGGATTCCTTTGTATGTTATTGCTTTGTTTTTCCCTTGCTGCTTTTAATATTTTTTCTTTGAATTTATTTTTTGTTAGGTTGATTAATGTGTGTTTTGGTGTGTTTTTCCCAGGTTTTATCCTGTATGAGACTCTCTATACTTCCTGGACTTGGGTGACTATTTCCTTTCACATGTTAGGGAAGTTTTCAATTGTAATCTCTTCAAATATTTTCTCAGACCCTTTTTTTTTTTTTTTAATCTTTTCTTCTTTGGGACCACTACAATTCGAATGTTGGTGCATTTAGTGTTGTCCCAGAGGTCTCTGAGATTGTCTTCAGTTTGTTTCATTCTTTTCTTTCTTTATTCTGCTCCTCAGCAGTTATTTCCACCATTTTGTCTTCCAGCTCACTTATTCGTTCTTCTGCCTCTGGTATTCTATTATTGATTCCTCTAGTGTACTTTTCGTTTCTGTTATTGTGTTGTTCATCTCTGTTTGTTTGTTCTTTAGTTCTTCTAGATCTTTGTTAAATGTTGTATTTTCTCAGTCCGTGCTTCCATTCTATTTCTGAGATTCTGGATTATCTTAACTATCATTACTCTGAATCCTTTTTCAGGGCAATTGCCTATTTCTTCTTCATTTATTTGGTCTTATAGGTTTTTCCCTTGCTCCTTCAACTGTGGCATATTTTTTTGCCATCTCTTTTTTTTTTTTTTTAATGTGTGGGATTGTGTTTCTGTCTTGCTGGTTGTTTGGCCTGAGGCTTCCAACACTGGAGTTTGTAGGCTATTGGGTAGAACTGGGTCTTTGTGCTGATATGAGGAACTCTGTGAGACCTCACTCGGATGAATATTCCCTGTGGTCTGAGTCTCTCTGTTTGTCCAGTGGTTCTGACTTGGAGCTCTGACCACAGGAATTCCAGGTCAACCCCCAGCCCAGGAACCAAGGTCCCACAAGATGTGGGGTAGCAGAAAAAAAAAAAAGAATTATAACAAAGTAAAAAATAAAATTAGACTAGGAAAATAAGAGATATGTTAGAAAGAATATAAAAATAAATATATAGATGGATCAACAACCAGAAGGTACATCAGCACCACAATAGTAAAAAAGAGGAGGATGGAAAAGAAAAAAAATTAAAAAGAGGGAAAAGGTCTTGGTGTAAAGGCTTGCCAATTTTGTTTATATTTTCAAAAAATCAGCTGTTTTTTTCTTGTTGGTATGGTGGCAATTCTTTTGGTGAAAGCTGAACATGTTATATAAAACAGAAGAAATGGGGATAAATAGCTTTTTATGGCTGGAAATGGGAAAAATATGCACATCTGTCCCTAAACTAGGACTTTACTGTTGGTGCTTAACTTAATCTAGCTTGGAATTAGGCTGGGTTTGAGGTTTGTAGTTCCTATGGTTATTCTCCATTGCCCTAAAGCCTCAAATATTTCTAGTCATATGTTTTGTTTAGGGTGGGGCTGGTTTACCAAAAAGCTTTTCAAAATGCTTGCTATTTTTAGACCTCATTTAGGCCTCATTTTTAGGCCTTCCCTTTGAGATACACTCAAATAAGACCTATGCCTTTTTTTGTGTGTGATTCTCCCAGAAGTATTTTACTGTTACTATTAGGCCCCTTTTATCCTGCTGGTTGGATGGTGGGAGATCCCATGTCATACCTGTTGTTGTAATTAAGCTTCATTAGTAAGCAAGCAATGAGGCTGAAATTTCTATGGTGGCCTTCTCAGTGCTGTTAACTCTCTCTCCCAACTGGAATTCTATGCCCACCATGCATCCTCTCACCCAGAGGTAGAGAGGTTTTTTTGTTTTTGTTTTTGTTTTCTATTCAATTCCCCCAACTGCAGTGCATTTTTACCACTGCATTGAAAGCAAAATAGTTTGTGCTATTCCTCTTCACAAATTCTGACTTTCTGTCTGTAGTAGACATAGGGAAGAGGAATCCAGGATGTTTTTCCTGCTCCTCCCTTGGTGGCTGCTGTTCTACTTCCCCAGTCTTACACCAAGAAAAGTGTATTCTCATGACTCTTAACCAATATCTTTGGTGAGTTCCAGGTGGAGTTTATGATGAAATATTACATGAGAGCCCAGACTTACCCCAGGAGCTCCACACTATCTTTCCAAACTAATATAACTAAATTGTTCTTACTCTTGTCCAGCTATATCTGTCCTAGGTAAATAAGTGTTTACATACCCATCATTTTCACAGGCACTTGCCTTTACTTAGAGTTTGGGTTATTTGATTGCCCTACAACCTCAGCTATCTGATGGTTTCAAGGAAAGTTGTGAAATTGCAGTTTTCCTTTTTTTCAGTTTTATGAGATGTAAGCAACATACATCACTGTATATGTGTAACCAAACAGGACCTTATTGGGCCTTCCTGGAACAGACTCCCCACCCTCCCCCACCTCCATGTCCTCTGCCTCACCTTTGTTCTCATTTCTCAGGATTGTTTTGACCATTCAGTATTTTTTGTGGTTCCATACAAATTTCAGGGTTGTTTTTACTAGTTTTGTTAAAAATGCCGTTGGACTCTCAACAGGGATTGTATTGAATCTATAGATGGCTTTGGGTAGTATTGACATTTTAACAACATTAATTATTCTAATCCATGAACACAATCTACCTTTTCATTTATTTGTGTCTTCATTTATTTCTTTTTATTTGCGGTACGCGGGCCTCTCACTGTTGTGGCCTCTCCCATTGTGGAACACAGGGTCCGGATGCACAGGCTCAGCGGCAATGGCTCACAGGCCCAGCCGCTCCTCGGCATGTGGGGTCTTCCCAGACTGGGGCATGAACCCGTGTCCCCTGCATCAGCAGGCAGACTCTCAATCACTGCACCACCAGGGAAGCCCTTCTTTTATTTCTTTCATCAATGTTTTATAATTTTCAGTGTGCAGATATCTCACCTCCTTGCTTTAATTTATTCTAAGAATTTTATCATTTTTGTTGTTATTGTATGAGATTTTTTTCTGGTAAATTATTGATAGTGTATGTCTGCCTTTTAGTTTTTAATAGTGGTATTAAAATTCTTTCTACTTCTTTCCTTCCTGAGGTTAATTGTTTAATTATTTTCTTTCTCAGATTTAATTAACCCACACAAAAAATTCAGAAAAGACACATTATCTTTCTGAATAGTTTTGTAAATTTTATCCAGAATATTTATGTTTGTGTATCTGATATGTCGCTTTGGATCATAGGAACCTATATGCAGATAAATCCTCATGGTTTTTAAAACCATTTTACTGAGTTATGTTTAAAATACAAAGAAAAAAACAACTGTGTGCATTAATATATACAACTAGATGAGTTTGAAGATAAGCACACAACTGTGAAACCATCACCACAATCAATGCCACAAACATATCCATTGTCTCCAAAAGCATTCTCTTGTCCTATTTATTTACGATAAGAACATCTCATATAAGATCTACACTCTTAACAAATTATTAAATATACAATGCAGTATTATTAACTAAAAGCACTATGGTGGGCTTCTCTGGTTGTGCAGTGGTTGAAAGTCCACCTGCCGATGCAGGGGACATGGATTCGTGCCCCGGTCTGGGAGGATCCCACATGCCACAGAGTGGCTGGGCCCGTGAGCCATTGCTGCTGAGCCTGTGTGTCCAGAGCCTGTGCTCTGCAACGGGAGAGGCCACAACAGTGAAAGGCCTGTGTACCACAAAAAAAAAAAAAAAACAAAAAAAACCACTATGGTATATAATCAATCTCTAGAACTTATTTATCTTGAATAATTGAAACATTGTACATTTTTACTAATATCTTCTTGTCTCCCCCTTCCCCCAGCTCTTGGTAACCACTATTCTACTCTCTGCTTCTTTGAGTTGGACTATATTAAATTCCCTATACAAGTTGAAACACATGTATTTGTTCTTTATTGTTTGACTTATTTCACTTAGATTGTGTATTCCAGGACCATCCATGTTGTCACAAAGGACAGAATTTCTTTCCTTTTTAAGGCTGGATAATATTCCTTTATATATTGATGGACTTTTAGGTTGCTTTCACATCTTGTCTATTGTGAATAATGAGCAATAAACATGGGAATGCAGATATCAGTTTGAGATTCTGATTTCAATTATTTTTGACATATACCATTTCTGGAATTTCTGGATCATATAGTATATTTTTAATTCTCTGAGAATGCTTTATAGTGTTTTCCATAGCTGCAACACCAACTTACATCCTCACCAACAATGTACAGTTTTCTCTTTTCTCCACATCCTTGCCAATACTTGTTATCTTTTGTGTTTTTGATAATAGTCATCATCATAAGTGTGAGGTGATATCTCATCATGGTTATGATTTGCATTTCACTGACAATTAGTGATGTTGAGCATCTTTTTATGTACCTGCTAGCCATTTGTTTGTCTTCTTGGGGAAATAGTTACTCAGGTCCTTTGCCCATTTTTAAATTGGCTTACTTTTGTTTTTGTTGTTTGTTTGTTATTGAGTTTCATGAGTTCCTTATAAATTTTGGATATTAATCCTTTATCAGATATATAGTTTGCAAGTATTTTCTCCCACTTTATAAGTAGAATTTATCTTCTGTTAAATGTTTCCTTTGCTGTCCTAAGTAGCTTCTAATTTGTCATCCCATCTGTTTATTTGGGTGTTTGTTGCCTTTACTTTTTGTATCATGTCCAAGAAAGAATTGTAAGGTCAATGTCAAGTATTTCCTCCTATGTTTTCTTCTCAGAGTGTTACAATTTCAGCACTTGCATTTAAGATTTTAGTCCATTTTGAGTTGATTTTTGTGGATGGTAAAAGATAAAGATCCAATTTCATTCTCTTGCATATAGATATCCAGTTTTCCCAGAATTATTTATGGAATGGACTAATATTTTCCCATTGTGTATTCCTGATACCCTTGTCAAAAATAAATTGAGCTTATCTATGTGCACTTATATCTGTGATCTTTATCTTGTTCCGTTTGTTTATGTGTCTGATCTTATGTCAGTTCCATAGTGTTTTGATTACTATAGCTTTGTAATTTAGTATGAAATCAGGAAGTATGATGTCTCCAGCTTTTGTTCTTTCTGCTCAAAATTAGTCTGATTATTCAGGGTCTTTGTTGTTCTTTATGAATGTTAGGATTTTTTTCTATTTCTGTACAAATTTCCCTGGGATTGTGATAGGGATTGCATTGAATCAGTAGATTCCTATAGGTAATATGAATATTTTAACAGTATTAATTTATCCAATCTATAAACACAGGATGTCTCTCCATTTACTTAAAATTTTGTTTCATCAATTTTTTTAATGGTTTTCAATATATAAGTATTTTCCTCCTTGGTTAGGTTTAAATCTAAGTGTTTTATTATTTTTGATACTATTGTAAATGGGTTTGTTTATTGATTTTCTTTCCAAGTAATTTGTTGTTAGTGTGTAAACATGCAACTGATTTTTATATGTCAATTTTTTTTTTTTTTTTTTTTTTGTGCTGTGCACGGGCCTCTCACTGTTGTGGCCTCTCCCGTTGCTGAGCACAGGCTCCGGACGCGCAGGCTCAGCGGCCATGGCTCACGGGCCCAGCCGCTCCGCAGCATGTGGGATCCTCCCGGACCGGGGCACGAACCCGTGTCCCCTGCATCGGCAGGCGGACTCTCAACCACTGCGCCACCAGGGAAGCCCTATATGTCAATTTTATATCCTGCAACTTTACTGAATTCATTTATTAGTTTGAACAGTTTCTTATCAGGTATTTAGAGTTTTCTACATGTAAGATCAAGTCATCTGCAGACAGAGATGTTTTTATTCTTCTTTAACTATTTCAATGCTTTTCATATGTATATATATATTTTTGTTTGTTTGTTTGTTGTGTTTTGTTTTGTTTGTTTAATTGTTATGGGTAGGCACTTTCAGCACTATATTGAATAGAATTGGTGATTGCGGGCATCCTTTCCTAGTTATGATCTTAGAGGAAAAGTTTTTCAGAATTTTACCATTGAGTATAATGTTAGGTGTGGACTTTTCATATATGGTCTTAATTGTGCTGCAGTAAGTTCATTCTGTATTTAATCTGTTGAGTTTTTAATCATAAATGTATGTTGAATTTTGTCAAATGCTTTAAGATGATTATGAGATTTCCATCCTTCATTCTGTTAATGTGATGTATCCCATTAATTAATTTGTGTATGTTGAACAATCCCTGCATCCCAGGGATAAAATTCATTTGATGAAGGCATATGACACTTTTAATGTGTTGTTGAATTCGGTTTGTTATATATTTTTGTTGAGGAATTTTTGCATCCATCTTCATCAGTGACATTGGCCTGTAATTTTCTTTTCTTATGGTGTCTTTGCCTGGCCTTGGTATCAAGGCGATGCTAGCCTCATAAGATAAATTCAGGAATATTCCCTCCTCTTGTGTTTTTTGGAAGATTTTAAGAATGATCAGTGTTAATTGTTTTTATATTTGGTATAATTCAACAGTGAAGCCATCTGGTCCTGGGCTTTTCTTTATTGGGAAATTTTTGATTATTGATTCAATCTTATTTGTCATTGATCTGTTTAGGCTTTCTATTTCTTCCTCTTCTTCTCTAGTACTCCAGCCCCAGCTTTGCTTGTCACTATGTTTGGCCATGTGGCTGGTTCTTACCATGGGAATATAAGCAGAAATGACATCTGTCCATCTTGATCAAGGCTTTTAAGAAGTGGGAGTACTTTCTTCATATTCTCCTTATCCTGCTGCCAGTGTCATGCAGATAATGGTAAGGCCCAGAGGATATCAGTCAAGATATAAGAAGCCTGTAGATATTTCAAAAGCCTCTATTTTTTTCTTCTTGATTTAGTTTTAGTATAAATTTATCTATGTCTTCTATGTTTTCCAATTTGTTGGTGTATAATTGTGTGTAATAATCCCTATGGTATTTCTTATTTATTATTAGTTATAATATCTCCTTTTTTCATTTCTAATTTTATTTGAGTCTTCTATCTTTTGTTCTTAGGTAGTCTAGTAAAGGGTTTGCCAATTTTGCTCATCTTTGTTAAAATAAAACTCAGTTTTATAAATTTTCTAATTTTTAAAATTCTTTATTTGATTTATTTCTTCCCTAATGTTTATTATTTTCTTCCTTCTACTAACCTTAGGTTTCATTTTTTTATTTTTCTACTTCCTTGAGCTGTACAGTTACATTGTTTACTTCAGATACTTCTTTTCCAACTGAAATATATATTATATAAAACATTGTGTAAGGTAAAAGTGTGCAACTTGTTGATTCAAAACATTTATGTATTGTAATATGATTGACATTGTAGCATTAGTTAGCACCTCTATCACATCACATAATTGCCATTTTCTTTTTGTGGAAGGAATAATTAAGATCTAGTCTCTTAACAAGTTTAATGGTCATAGTATAATATTTTCTGTACTCACTATACTGTGCAATAGATCTCCAGGACTTATTTATCTGCTGGTTGTAAGTTTCTATCTTTCTTTTTTAATGTAGGTATTTATCACTATAAATTTCTGTCTTAGTACTGTTTTTGCTACCTCCATAAGTTTTGGTGTATTGCATTTTTATTTTCATCTTTGTTAAAATATTTCCTAATTTCCTTTTTGATTTCTTCTTTGATCCAATAATTATTCGAGTATGCTGTTTAATTTTCATATACTTGTGACTTTTCCCATGTCCTTTATGTTATTTATTTATACTTTTATTCCACTGTAGTTAGAAACAATACTTGGGATGATTTTAATATTTAAAAGTTTAAGACCATTTTTCAGTGACCTAGCATGTGATCTATCCTGGAGAATGTTCCATGTATACCTGAGAAGAATGTATATTTTGCTCCTGTTTGTTTGATGGAATATTTTGTATATGTCTATTAGGTTCATTTGGTCTATAGTGTTGTTCAAGTCTACTATTTTCTTATCAATTATTCTCTCTGGTTGTTCTATCTATTATTGAAAGTGATATATAAAGTCTCATTATTATTGTAATGCTGTTTATCTCTCCCTTCAATTTTATCAATGTTTGCTTTATATATCTGTGTGCTCTGATGTTAGATGTATATATAATTGTGGGGACCAGCTGCCAGGTTCTGCAGGTAGCTGTTGAGATCCACATGACATTGGTTATGAGTCCCTACAACTTTTCTTTATTTTTAGCTGTGTCAATTCCTTCAGTGTGCTGGGTTAGGTGAGGAAGAAGCAAACTTCTTGCACAGTGACCTGGAAGCTATTGTTTACATGGCTCTCATTTTCCCCTGTTGTAGAAATTGCAGTTTGAGACATCTCTCTCAGTTCTGAGCTATGCCAGAGTGGGGGAGGAATGCCACTGACAAAGTGAAACTCTTCTTACCCTTTTCAATTTGGTTGTTCTCAGATTTGGCTCTCCACCAGGGTTCTGGAACCTCTCAAATGGATGCTAGAGATATCCCAAAAGTAATTTTACCCATTGATAGTTAAATCTGTTTTTCTGTGGGGCTATGTAGACTGGTACCTCCTATTCTATCATCTTGCTCAGGTCACTCCCAAGTATTTATATTTTTAGTGGCTTAGTATGTCTTGTGTTTCTGAGACTTTTAAGGTCTGCAAATACAAGTGAGAAAAACATGAAGAAAAGCTAGAGATAGGAAATAAGTGATAAGGAAATGCAGCTGCTGTTGGCTGTAATTTATACAATTATTTTTATTTTTCATTCTAATGTCTTTCCAATTTGTTACATTTACTTCTGACTGTGTATGAGTGAAGGAGAAAGAATTCATTAACTAATTGTCTATCTATATATGCAATATCTTCTCTTTTGAAATGTATCTATTTAGTTAATTGTAGTTATGCTATCAAATGTTTGCTATTATGTGTCTCAAATCTATATAGAACATATTTTTCTAAATCAGAATTCTCACATCTGGGAGTTTTCTTTCATCAATCTCTATGGGAAAAAAAATAAAATGTGAACAAACACTTTTTTCTGGAGCAATATCCACATTTTTGCCATTGAGGATACAATCATTTAAGTGAGTTTATTCTTTATCTTCTAATAGACTTGCATGTTGAAAGAATGTATTATAAAATATCCCTGTATATTATTCACCTCATTTAAGTGCATATCTTGTGCATATCAATTCTGACAGTTTTTGAAGAAATATGCCTCTGTGCCAAGATAATTAACTTCAAATTTTGAGTGATAAAATACTAGTGATTAATTTAACCCCAATATAATGAAAACTTATGATATAAAATTAGACAATAATGTAAGTGTTTATGTTGCCTCTCATTACTTTTCTCTGTGAGGTTTCAATAAAAACTTTAATATTTTGGATAGTTTTCAGTTTTACTATTAACATGTCTCCAGTCATAATTTCTTGGGTGGTAGCTGCTTATAACGGGCAAGAACATACACCAGGCTTAAAGTCTATATTCATGGATTATATAATGAACACTGATCTTCAATAATTATATGACTCAGAAGGGCAATATGAAGTATGAAGAAATATGAAGTATAGTTCTCCCTCACTATGTGTGGGGATTGGTTCCAGTAATCCCCATACCAAAAAATTGGTAATTGCTCAAGTTTCTTATACAAAGTGGAGTAGTACAGTTGACCCTCCCTATTCACAGGTTTCACAAGTATGGTTTATTGAAACATGATTACAGAACCCATGGATACCAAGGGTTGACTATATATGAAAATTGAAGTATGAAGAAAAGAGCCTTGTTTTTTTTTTTTTAAGAGATTCTCTAGTAGCAGCCTTGATTTACATTCTCCCAACATCTCAGTGACATGCTTATAAAAACACAAATATATTCAAATATTCACTGTCTCCCACCTTCAAGAAAATATGATTATAACCAATAGCCATAATCTAGGGGGAAAATTCCAAATAATACAAAAATGATGAAACTGTTTGGTGACCTAATCGTGGTATTCTAAATGGAGCAAAACTATTTACCCTAGATAATGGAAATAAATTAATTTTCCTACCTAAAGTCTATGTTCTTCAATTCCAAAGTAGATCACACACATATATGAATATATCTATTATATATATAATTATATCTATTATATCTATATATTATTATATCATATATATATATATATATTACCTGGCTATGCTGGTGAGGTAGCTAAGGTCTTCTGGACACATCTTAATGCTGCTATTTCTATATCAGGCCAGAAATTATTCATAAGCTTGGCGAGAGGAGAGTTTGGGATGAGGATGTCTGAAGGGCACTAAAAGTGGGATATTGCAGTTTAGTGGAGCCTTTTCTCAAAAAGTAAGACATGGAGAGTAAGGAAGAGAAGAGCTATGGAAAAGTAAAAATTGTAATTATATTTCCTGATATTATAATTACTTAAAGCTTTTCAGTTGAAAAGATTTGAATTTGTTTAAAGCAAACCAGACACTGGGAATTGGTTAATTTATTTATTCAATAATAACTGGTTTCTCTTGAGGGAGGCAGAAATTACTGGGAGAAAAATAAAACAGTATATTAAACAAAGATCTCTGCCCTCATAGACCATTTTTGTAGTAGTGGAGAGTGTTGCAATTATTAGTAAACACACATACAAGAAATAAAATTATTGCAGATATTGTTAAATACTGCTAATAAATAAAACTGAATAATTGAATTTTGAAGGTGATTAGAAGACAAGGTAAATGACCACTTTATGTAGGATGATCCAGGAAGTCTTCTATATGTAAAGGATTAAGCTCAGACATCAATAATATGAAGAGATTTTCTAAGCAATCAAAATAACAAGAGACGGGGGTGCTGGGAAGATGGTGGAAGAGTAAGACGCGGAGATCAACTTCCTCCCCACAGGTACACCAGAAATACATCTACACATGGAACAACTCCTACAGAACACCTACTGAATGCTGGCAGAAGACCTCAGACCTCCCAAAAGGCAAGAAATTCCCCATGTACTTGGGTAGGGCAAAAGAAAAAGCAGAGACAAAAGAATAGGGATTGCACTTGCACCAGTGGGAGGCAGCTGTGAAGGAGGAAAAGTTTCCACACACTAGGAAGCCCCTTCGCGGGCGGAGACTGCGGGACGCGGAGGGGCGAGCTTCGGAGCCGCAGAGGAGAGCACAGAAACAAGGGTGCGGAGGGCAAAGCGGGGAGATTCCCGCACAGAGGATCAGTGCTGACTGGCACTCACCAGCCCAAGAGGCTTGTCTGCTCACGTGCCGGGGCAGGCGGGGCTGCGAGCTGAGGCTCAGGTTTTGGTCGGAGCGCAGGGAGAGGACTGGGGTTGGTGGCTTGAACATAACCTGAAGGGGTTAGTGCAACACGGCTAGCCAGGAGGGAGTCTGGGGAAAAGTCTGTACCTGCCAAGAGGCAAAAGACTTCTCCTTCCCTCTTTGTTTCCTGGTGCGCGAGGAGAGGGGTTTAAGAGCACTGCTTAAAGGAACTCCAGAGAAGGGTGCGAGCCGCAGCTAAAAGCGTGAACCCCAGAGACAGGCACGAGCCGCGGCTAAAAGCTCGGACCCCAGGGACGGGCGCGAGCCGCAGCTAAAAGTGTGGATCTCAGAGACAGGCGGGAAACGCTAAGGCTGCTGCTGCTGCCACCAAGGGGCCTGTGTGGGGCACACCCCTCTTCCGGGGAGCCTGTGCAGCCCGCCACTGCCAGGTTCCTGGGATCCAGGGACAACCTCCCTGGGAGAATGCACAGCCGGACTCAGGCTGGTGCAACTTCACGTTGGTCTCTGCCGCTGCAGGCCCGCCCTGCACACCATGCCCCTCCCTCCCCCCCCAAGGCTTGAGTGCACCAGAGTCCCCGAATCAGAGGCTTCTTTAACCCCGTCCTGTCTGAGTGAAAAACAGACGCCCTCCAGCGACCTACATGCAGAGGCAGGGCCAAATCCAAAGCTGAGCCCCTGTGAGCTGTGAGAACAAAGAAGAGAAAGGGAAATCTCTCCCAGCAGCCTCAGAAACAACGGATTAATACTCCACAAACAACTTGGTGTACACTGCATGAATAGAAACGAATCATCCCAAATTGACGAGGTGGACTTCGAGAGCAAGATCTATGATTTTTTTCCCTTTTCCTCTTTTTGTGAATGTGTATGTGTATGCTTCTGTGTGAGATCTTGTCTGTATAGCTTTGCTTCCACCATTTGTCCTAGGGTTCTTTGTTTTTTTTAATTATTTTTCTTAATAATTAATTTTAACTCTATTATACTTTACTTTCTTTCTTTCTTTCTTTCTTTCTTTTTTTCTTTCTTTCTTTCTTTCTTTCTTTCTTTCTTTCTTTCTTTCTTTCCTTCCTTCCCTCCTTTAGACAACGCATCATCCCAAATTGAGGAGGTGGACGTTGAGAGCAAGATTTATGATTTATTCCCCTTTACCTCTTTTTGTGAGGGTGTATGTATGCTTCTGTGTAAGATTTTGTCTGTATAGCTTTGCTTCCAACATTTATCCTAAGGTTCTAACCGTCCATTTTTTCTTTTTCTAAATAATTTTTTTTAATTCAATAACTTTATTATACTTTATTTTATTTTATTGTATCTTGTTTCTTTCTGTCTTTTATCCTTCCTTCCCTCCTTCCTTGCTTGCTTCTTCCTTCCCTCCCTCTCTCCCTCCTTTCCTTCTTTCCTTCTTTTCTTTTTTCTTTCTTTCTTTTTTCTTTCTTTCTTTCTTCCTTCCTTCCTTTCTTTCTTTCTTTCTTTCTTTCTTTCTTTCTTTCTTTCTTTCTTTCTTTCTTTCTTTCTTCATACTTCTACTAATTCTCTATACTTTTTCTCTCTTTTATTCTGAGCCATGTGGATGAAAGGCTCTTGGTGCTCCAGCCCGGAGTCAGGGCTCTGCCTCTGAGGTGGGAGAGCCAACTTCAGGACACTGGTCAACAAGAGACCTTCCAGCTCCACATAATACCAAATGACGAAAATCTCCCAGAGACCTCCACCTTAACAGCAGTACCCGGGTTCACTCAATGACCAGCAAGCTACAGTGTTGGATAACCTATGCCAAACAACTAGCAAAACAGGAACACAACCCCACCCATTAGCAGAGAGGCTGCCTAAAATCATATTAAGTCCACAGACACTACAAAACACACCACCAGATGTGGACCTGCCCACTAGAGAGACAAGATCCACCCTCATCCACAACACAGGCACTAGCCCCTCCACCAGGAAGCCTACATAACCCACTGAACCAAACTTAGCCACTGGAGACCGACATCAAAAACAAACGGGAACTATGAACCTGCAGCCTGCAAAAAGGAGATCCCAAACACAATAAGATAAGCAAAATGAGAAGACAGAAAAACACGCAGCAGGTGAAGGAGCAAGATAAAAATGCACCAGACCTTGGAAAGGAAATAGTTAATCAAGTCCAGGAAGCACAGAGAGTCCCATACAGGATAAATCCAAGGAGAAATACACCAGGAAACATATTAATCAGACTGTCAAAAATTAAATACAAAGAAAGCATATTAAAAGCAGCAAGGGAAAAACAACAAATAACACACAAGGGAATCCCCATAAGGTTAACAGCTGATCTCTCAGCAGAAACCCTACAAGCCAGAAGGGAGTGGCAGGACATACTGAAAGTGATGAAGGAGAAAAACCTGCAACCAAGACTACTCTACCCAGCAAGGATCTCATTCAGATTTGATGGAGAAATTAAAACCTTTACAGACAAGCAAAAGCTGAGAGAGTTCAGCACCACCAAACCAGCTTTACAACAAATGCTAAAGGAACTTCTCTAGGCAAGAAACACAAGAGAAGGAAAACACCTTTAATAACAGACCCAAAACAATTTAGAAAATAGGAATAGGAACATACATATCGATAATTACCTTAAATGTAAATGGACTAAATGCTCCCACCAAAAGACACAGATTGGCTGAATGGATACAAAAACAAGACCCTTATATATGCTGTCTACAAGAGACCCACTTCAGACCTAGAGACACATACAGACTGAAAGTAAGGGGATGGAAAAAGATATTCCATGCAAATGGAAACCAAAAGAAAGCTGGAGTAGCAATTCTCATATCAGACAAAATAGACTTTAAAATAAAGACTATTAGAAGAGACAAAGAAGGACACTACATAATGATCAAGGGATTGATCCAAGAAGAAGATATAACAATTGTATATATTTATGCACCCAACATAGGAGCACCTCAATACATAAGGCAAACACTAACAGCCATAAAAGGGGAAATCGACAGTAGCACATTCATAGAGGGGACTTTAATCCCCCACTTTCACCCATGGACAGATATCCAAAATGAAAATAAATAAGGAAACACAAGCTTTAAATGATACATTAAACAAGATGGACTTAATTGATATTTATAGGACACTCCATCCAAAAACAACAGAATACACATTTTTCTCAAGTGGTCATGGAACATTCTCCAGGATAGGTCATATCTTGGGTCACAAATCAATCCTTGGTAAATTTTAAAAAATTGAAATTGTATCATTTACCTTTTCCGACCACAATGCCATGAGATAAGACATCAATTACAGGAAAAGATCTGTAAAAAATACAAACACATGGAGGCTAAACAATACACTACTTAATAACGAAGCGATCACTGAAGACATCAAAGAAGAAATTTAAAAATACCTAGAAACAAATGA
>NW_020174072.1:163693-164616 GCF_003031525.2 Neophocaena asiaeorientalis asiaeorientalis | reverse complement strand
TCAACATCATTAATCATTAGAGAAATGCAAATCAAAACTACAATGAGATATCATCTCACACCAGTCAGAATGGCCATCATCAAAAAATCTACAAACAATAAATGCTGGAGAGGGTGTGGAGAAAAGGGAACACTCTTGCACTGCTGGTGGGAATGTGAATTGGTTCAGCCACTATGGAGAACAGTATGAAGGTTCCTTAAAAAAGTACAAATTGAACGACCATATGACCCAGCAATTCCACTACTGGGCATATACCCTGAGAAAACTAAAATTCAAAGAGAGTCATGTACCAAAATGTTCATTACAGCTCTATTTACAATAGCCCAGAGATGGAAACAACCTAAGTGCCCATTATTGGATGAATGGATAAGGATTATGTGGCACATATATACAATTGAATATTACTCAGTCATAAAATGAAACGAAATTGAGCTATTTGTAATGAGGTGGATAGACCTAGAGTCTGTCATACAGAGTGAAGTAAGTCAGAAAGAAAAAGACAAATACTGTATGCTAACACATATATATTGAATTTAAGAAAAAAAAAGTTCATGAAGAACCTAGGGGTAAGACAGGAATAAAGGCACAGACGTACTGGAGAACGGACTTGAGGATATGGGGAGGGGGAAGGGTGAGCTGTGACAGGGCGAGAGAGAGGCATGGACATATATACACTAACAATCGTAATGTAGATAGCTAGTTGGGAGCAGCCGCATGGCACAGGGATATCAGATCAGTGCTTTGTGACTGCCTGTAGGGGTGGGATAGGGAGGGTGGGAGAGAGGGAGACCCAAGAGGGGAGAGATATGGGATCATATGTATATATATAGCTGATTCACTTTGCTGTGGAGCAGAAACTAACACACCATTGTAAAGCAATTATGCCCCAATAAAAATGTTTAAAAAAATCAAAAAAAAAAAAA
>NW_020174072.1:133030-163675 GCF_003031525.2 Neophocaena asiaeorientalis asiaeorientalis | reverse complement strand
AAAAAAAAAAAAAAAAAAAAAAAAAAAAAAGGAATCTGCAACTCATAAGTTAGGTCCAAAACAAACTCTTTAGAAGAATGTAATCAGTCAGACTAATTAGTCCTTTGTAGCCAGGGGCTATTCCAGAATAGTATCTGTCTAGCTTTCTGTGTTCAATCCCTGCAGCTACTTTTGAGCACTTCTGGTATAGTAGCTTAAACAAATCTCTTCTCACAAATATTTATGTTAAAGTGTTCTAAGTGTCCACAAAAGAAAAAAAAAAACAAACCTCTGTTTTCAAACTAAAATATAAAGCTTATATAAATGTAATATCCCAAATAATTATATGAAATAAAGTTCATTCTAGTTACAAGAAAATAATTGTTTTATTTTATAATTGTATATAATCCATCCATTTTGGCTAAATAAAAAAAAAAAATCCAAAAAAAAATAATAATAATAACAAGAGCAAAGGTCCCAAGACAAAAATGAATGTAGTATATTTTTAAATAGGCAACAGACTCTTTTGATCAGACTATGTATGCTGCCATTTTCATTGAACTCTGATAGAGTAAGTATCAAAGTCAGTAAAGTGTTTTCAGAGGAAATTTCTAAGAACACATTTCATCATTCTTGAATTTCATGATGCAGTGTAAGAATTTTTGTAAGAGGCAGAGAGAGTAGACAAGAATATTCCTTTAGGGAGAAAAGATGTTGGGGCAATGGGTCTCGGACCCCATCAGGGAACGGGTATGAGAATATCATCTTCAAACAACCTTCTGAAAGGGCTACACCCACCCCTTTAAGTAAAAGTGAGAGAAATAAGTAGTGCTTTGGATTCCTTGAGAGATTTGTTTGTTCATCATAGTAATCACCAATAGAAAGAGGACCAGTTGGTCAAGGATATGGAAAATTACGTAGAGTGTGGAGGTAGAGAATGAAGTCAGAGAAGTGGCATGGACCATGTTATGCAGGGCCTAGTAAAACCGTGGATTATATTCTGAATTTCTAGGAAAACAGAGGTGAAATGAAAAGTGCCTTCTGGCTGTTATGTGGCTAATGGACGCTAGTGGGCCAAGAGTGAGAATATGAACTTTTTTAAGAGGTTGATGCAGTGGTTACCCATAACTAATGATGGCATTTGGGGAACAGAGGAGGGCCTTTCCTCATAGCTTGCCACCCATCCTGCTGTTGCTAAAAGGGAGAAAAAAGATAGTTTAAAGAACACTTCTGCACAATCTGTGGGAACACAATGGATTCTATAACTCATAACTAAGGATGAATAAAACAAAAATAGAAACGGCAAGATTTATTTTTTAAATGCAGAGCAGGGAAAATAAACACCATTTTGAAAACAAACCTCTGAATATATATTTATTAAATGTATTACATGACAATTGTTGAAAATGTCAATAAATGTCACAAAGAAAAGTTTAAAATATTTTGAAAATCTAGAGAAAATGTATTAATTTTGACAAAAGAATAAAAAGCTTATTTACAATGTTCATCAAACAATGGCCTGCCAGGAAATGGCCAAAGACAAGGTCTTTTTAAAAAGTGGTGAAAATTACTAATTATCAGGAGCAATGGCTTAATTTCATTAGCAATAAAGAAAACAAAGATTAAAAATCAGTGAAATATTTTTATCTATTAAATGTATCAAATAACAAATATAAATTTTAAAATGGCAATGTTAAATCAGCTTTTTGTAAGCTTTTTGTATTTTCCTGCACCATAGGTAGAAGTTAAAGTTGATACAATGTTAATGGATGGCAATGTGATAACATTAGCAAGTTGGAGCAAGTTTATACTATCTATCCCACGGATGCTACCTCTATCAATATATCCTGAAAAAATTCTCCACAAAAACACTTTGCTGCAAAACTAATGCTAACATCTCACAGTGGTTTGACCTGGGAAGGGGGAATTAAGGATCACATTTTTTACATGTATTAAAATATGTTTATAAACTTGATAAAATATCTACTAACAATATGTAGGAGAATTATAATAAGGAAACAGTGTTGTTTAAGTATTATTTAATATTTAAACAAGGATATGTTTTTGAAACACCAGGGGACCAATTAAGTCACTTAATTAGCATGAGTCTCAATTACCTTGTCTCTAAAATGGCAATGATTACACATACAATTTTTTATACCTAACAGTACTCTTTAATAATAAATATTTTAAACAATAAACCAGTCACAAAATATGTTGTGGTTAAATAATTATATATGATTTAATAAATACAGATATATTATTCATATAATAATATGAATTATAGCTGTCAGAAGACATTTCATGTCAAGAGATAATATCTATGATGCCTGAGAAATACAAGTAAGCAATATAATTTTATTCATATTATGATTCTGTTTAAAATATATTTACATATACATGATAGGCACTAAAATATTAAGAGTGAATGCCCACTGGCGTTTGGACAATGGATGATATATTTTCCTTTTATTTTGTCTTATCAAATTGATTTTACACATCTTCTCTGAGGTTTATGTCAATGCCTTATTAATAAAATTAATAATATGTAATTTCTTAGGCCAAATGCTCACAATAACACCAACCTTTAAGGCTTATTTTGAGAACTAAGTGATATAATGTATGTAACTTTTTACTTGGCATACAAGTATTATTACACTTTACTTGGAACTTTGTTTTCTACAGCACTAACATAACAAAAATAGACTGAATTACTCTTAAAGCTATGTAACCTCAAAATTCTGTGATTTGTTTTCAAGACAGCACAAGTGCAGACTGAATCTGGAAATTTGGGCAAAGTGAAGTTCAACTGTCCTACACAAGGACTAATGTTCTAAATAGGATGTAAACAACTCAGTGAACTATCCACAAACATTAGCTCTTTGTTACTTAAAGTGAATCTAATTTGTCATTTATGAGGTGAACATGTATCAGATGTAATAACTTACTTCCATTCTAACTTGATTTATTTTAAGAAAATTCTTAAAAAGAGAACCTTCTTGAGATTCTCAACATGTAATTTTTTGCTTATAAAACTTCTCAAAAATTGGCATATTATATAACTTTGGTACACTGATTATTTGTTTTGATACATGCTACATTCTTCTCTCACCCAAATTCAATGTTTTTAGTTTTTGTATTACAATTTTTTTCTGTGCAGTCTGAAGTCTCAGTGATTATTGTTGACTCACTGAATTATAACAGCATTCACAAGACCATAAAATCATGCAAGCCTTTCATCTGGACATTTTAGAGATTCACAAATTTGAATGAGAAGTTGTCATATATCAATATTTTCCCTAAAGGCTCAAGGAATAGAGAGTTCAGATTAAATGTCAGTGTGTATGATATAATTCCTTCCTTCTCCAAACTAAAATAATAAATTCAAAGATCAATAATTGTGATGATAAAAAAAATAATAATCTAAACAGTTAAAATTAACATACAATAAGGAAAATCTGATCTTTTCTCAAGAGAAATTACTCAAAATTTCACTGAATTTTGTTTCTTTATCTTTTTTGTTTTTTATTATTTTTGAAATGTGAAAATACATTAATATTTTAAAATTTCATGAATGGAATAATTGCATTTATTTTAAAAATCATATATATTAATATTTTATAGTTTATTGGTAGAGTTTATATTGTTATAATATAAGAATTATGAGCCATGCATAAGGAGTTGAATAAAAATGTATATTTTATAAAAAATATTTTGCATGTAAAGATAAAGGAATGAACATGGTAACACTTTTACTAATTAAGAGGATACTTCTCAAAGACAAAAGTTCTTTAAAAAATGTAGCCAGAAATTGGAACAATTTAGGAGTACTGATGTTTCAGCTAGTACCTACATATTAAGCTAAATAAAAGTACATATGAAAAATTCCTTTGCTCATCCTTCCTAAACCTTACCTATCTTGATCTTCTATTCAATAAAATAAAATTTTGTCAGTTCTGTTAAGGGTGAAAAAAATATTCTAAAATTTGGCAAATAGCTTAGTCTAGTACATTGCTTAATATTGAAAGTAAAGCAATTATTTTGTCTAGTTGGTCTAGTCTTTGCATATTTTAAAGTAACATTCTTATTGTTGATATATGGTGGCATATCAATAATGAATCTTGTATGTGAAGATTGATTAAATTTTGGATGGAATGATGATTTACATAGAGCAAACCTTTTATGAAGATAGTCAGCTTAATGTCATATATAATAAATCTATATATATTAATATAAATCTTTGCTGTTGTTTTATTCTCTTTTTTCCTTTTATTGGATTCATAAATATTTTATAAACATGGCAAATCAAATTAAAAATTACACTTATTTTTTACATAGCAATACTATTTTTCTTACAAAGCTAGAAAATTAAAATTCAGAGCTAGCAAATAAGGTAGTGATGTTCCCTTGAGTTTTCCTAACCTTAAAATCCTTTTGAGCAAAGCCTACTTGTCCAAACTCAAAAGCAGTTTCTTTCTGAAAGAAAAATGTCTTTTCCTTCAGAAACCTTGACTGATTAATCAGAATCCTAAGACATTTAAGCAATATTAACTGTACATTCTACCTGCCCTACATATACATATGTTGACTTTATGTATGCAAAATTATCTTATGTATGTCTATTTTAAATCCATACACCTTTTCATTTTTGTCTAAGCAAGAAGAAATTCACTAGCTGCTATTCTGTTAACTTAATAATATCTAGATATCAGGGTATGATGAATTCCATCAGACAGTAGAATTTATCAAGTGCTATTTGTTTCAGACCTCCCCCAGTTCATAAATTTAGTTAATTCATGCTGTTTAATTATTTGTTAATATAATAAAGAATCACATCACTCCTGACAGATATTAATTTGCATATTACATACTACTACAACCTAACTTATTTCTTACTTCAGATTATAATTGATATGAATAAAAAATCTAATAATTTCTTCCTTCAACCCAGTGGATTATCATTCTAACTTCCTTGAGCTATGCCAATCTCATTTGGGAAATATTATTGTAAGCAAAGCAAAGCTATATTTTAAATATTTTTGCCCAAATAGGTAAAAATTGTCTGAACTATATTTTATAGATAGTGGATAGTAACTTAAATGATATATTGAAAAAGTAACTTAGATAGTAACTTAAATGATATATTGAAAAAGAAAGATCCTGAAAACAATTTGGAAGAATGTTGCAAGAGAAAAGTGAAAGATAATAAATGTCCACTATAGAAATTAAATTTTAGGGGAAAAGAATAGCAAAGAAGTTGTGTGAAATGTTTTTCTCAAGACTTGGGTAATAAAACAGATGGATAGATAAAATGATGTTTGCTTTTTTAAGAACAAAAAATACCAATCAGATATTCTGTATAATTTAAAAAAATTTTTACCTTAGTGTAAAAAATGGCTTAAAAATCCTCTTTTCTCTAAGAATTCCTGGACTTGTCTTTGCTATTTACTCATTCATTGACCAATTAACTTTATAGACTTTAGTTAGGTGCCCACTGTTTTCCAAGTTATGTAGTAAATGCAGACATGTACAAAAGTGGATGAATGCCTGCTCTCATATCTTAGATTCTAGTAGAGGAGACAGACATTAATTACATAAAAACACCAGTACATTCGCTATTAAAATTGAATTTAAGTGACCTTGAATAAAAGGAAAAGATCTATGAGTTTCTATTAAAAACGAAAACTCACTTAGCCTAGGAAATATGAGTAAACAGATAATTTCACTCTGAGAAGGTGAATCATGAACTCTTATAAAACATAAATGTGAGCAAAGATTATTTCCTGCAAATGGATAAGCAAGTAAAAATGTCTTTTACTAGGAAGAAATGAGTTATAAATTAGAAACAGAAGCAAAGCCAAGATGATGAAAACTGAATACGGGAAAATATGGTGTGGGCTGGGGATGTAGAGGTAAATAGGACTAGGGCAGAAAATGTAGGATTTCATAGTACATGTTAAGTTGCTTTGGTTTTATCATAAGAACTAAAAGAAATCATTGATAGATATTGTTGATCATTTGATATGATCCCATTTGCTACTTTTAAAGAGTAAATCCTGTCTATCAAATGCATAATAGACTAGAGAGAAGTAAATTAGTTGGGGGCCATCATAATAATTCAAGTGAGACATGCTGATTGCTTAGGCCAAGGTGGTGTAGGTATAGAAGTGTGGATATCATTATTTTAATGATATTTATTAAGTAAAAACAACAGAATGTTGTCATAGATTAGATATAAGAGATGAGGAAGATAGAGAAGTCAAAAATGTTTTCTTGGTGTCTGGCTTAAGAAGTTGAATGTTACTATTATCATTCTCTGAGATAGAATACCCTGAACATGGAACAGACTGTGGGTGATATAGTGAGTGCTTGTGGGTGTGTTTGTAGAAAGTGACTTCAAATTTTAGGCATGTTGAATGTGAGATTATTTTGACACATCTAAGAGATGTAGAGTGATCAAAGAGATATGAATCTGGAGCTCAGACCTGTTCTGGAGCTATGAATTTGGCTGTAATTATCATATAGATAAATGGTAATTATAACTGGGGGAGTGAAGAGATTGCCTTGTTCATTAAAAAGCCCTAAAATATGGGCTAGGTATTAACAAACCAAGCACTGAGGTATGGCAAATAACCAGGGAATAAAGAATGAGTCACAAAGCAGACATAGATGGAACTGACAGATAGCTAGAGGAGAGGAACCTCACGGACACTGAGAGAAGGTGGTGTCTCAATAGGGTAAGTTTTATAATCAGTTTCAGATTTTGATAGAGATACAAATAAGGTGAGGAATGAAACATATCCATTGTATTTAGTATCATGCTAATCAGTGTTGAATATAGGGAAAACTATTTCAGGAGAGTGCTATCATCATAGGCAGTATCTTCTGATTTAGGTCAGTAATGAAATCTAGAAAGCAGTGGAACAAGGTATCACCATTTTAAGAGATAATACTTTTTGAATGAGAGAACAAGATATCAAGAAAACAATTTCAAAAATGTAAGATAAATGGAGGAATTCCCTAGTGGTACAGCAGTTAAGACTCCACCTTCCAATGTGTGGGGTGTGGGCTCCATCCCTGGTCAGGGAGATAAGATTCCACATGCCTTGGGGCCAAAAAGCCAAAACATAAAACATAGCAATGTTGTAACAATGTCAATAAAGGCTTGAAAATTGGTCCACATCAAAAAATCTCTAAAACAATGAAATAAATTGGAACAAATCTTACACAAAGACTCAGAAGATTAGCTTTCAGGTAATTTTTCAGAGAATGCAGTGTTTCAAAAAGAGCAATATGAGAGAGAGAGTGAGAGAGAGAGAGAGAGAGAGAGAGAATCACAAGCAGAGGAAAAAATCAGTCCAAATGTGAAGAGACAGCAAATAGGCTACCAGAGGAATGTCCTCAATAAACTAATGAAATGGATTCCAAAAGAAAGCTAATAAAGTATTAGCATTGTCTTCCACCCCAAAATAATAGGGAAAAAAAAAAAAGGAAAAAGATTGGATATTAGAGGAAAATGTATACACAAAAAGAAACAAACATAAGAGGAAAACAAAACAAAAACTGAGAATGCCATGCTCAAAATGTGAAACAAAAAATATAAGAATACTGATTTAAAGATTTCATAGAGAGAGAGAGAGTTGAGAGGACCTTCAAGATGGTGGAAAAGTAAGACATGGAGATCAGCTTCTTCCCCACAAATATATCAGAAATACATCTACATGTGGAACAACTCCTACAGAATACCTAGTGAATGCTGGCAGAAGACCACAGACTTCGCAAAAGGCAAGAAACTCCCCACGTACCTGGGTAGGGCAAAAGAGAAAAGAAAAACAGAAAAAAGAATAAAGATGGGACCTGCAACACTGGGAGGGAGCTGTGAAGGAGGAAATTTTTCCACAAACTAGGAAGCCCCTTCACTGGCTGAGACTGGGGGTGGCAGGGGGGAAGCTTTGGAGCCACAGAGGAGAGCACAACAACAGGGGTGCAGACGGCAAAGAGGAGAGATTCCTGCAGAGAGGATCGGTGCCTACCAAGACTCACCAGCCCAAGGGGCTTGTTTGATCACTTGCCGGCCAGGGCAGGTGTGGCCTGGAAGTTGAGGCTCGGGATTCAGAGGTCAGATCCCTGGGAGAGGATTGGGGTTGGCTGCATGAACACAGCCTGAAGGGGGTAGTGTGACACAGCTAGCTGGGAAGGAGTCCAGGAAAAAGTCTGGAACTGCCTAAGAGGCAAGAGACCATTGTTTCAGGATACAAGAGGAGAGGGGATTCAGAGCACTGCCTAAACAAGCTCCAGAGATGGGCGCAAGCCACGGCTATCAGTACAGACATCAGAGTTGGGCATGAAATGCTAAGGCTGTTGCTGCAGCCACCAAGAAGCCTGTGTGCAAGCACAGGTCACTACCCACACCTACCCTCCTGTGAGTCTGTGCAGCCCACCACTGCTAGGGTCCTGTAATTCAGGGACAATTTCCCCGGAAGAACACAGGGCACACCTCAGACTGTTGCAACGTCATGCAGGCCTCTGCCACCGCAGGCTTACCCTGCATTCTGTACCCCTCCCTCCCAAAGCCTGAGTGAGCCAGAGCTCCCTAATCAGCTGCTACTTTAACCCCCATCCTGTCTGAGCAAAGAACAGATACAATCAGGCAACCTACACACAGAGGCAAGGTCATATCCAAAGCAGAACCCGAGGAGATGTGCAAAACAAAGAATAGAAAGGAAAATCTATCCCAGCAGCCTCAGAAGCAGTGGGTTAAATCTTCACAATCAACTGGATATACCCAGAATCTGTGGAATACCTGAATAGACAATGAATCATCCCAAAATTAAGGCATGGCTTTGGGAGCAACAATATATATATCTATATATATATCTATATATATATATATATATAGATATATATATATATATAGATAGATAGATTTTTTTTCCTTTTTCTCTTTTTGTGAGTGTGTATGTTTCTTTGTGTGATTTTGTCTGTATAGTTTTGCTTTTACCATTTGTCTTAAGGTTCTGTCTGTCCATTTAAAAAAACTTCTTAGTATAGTCTTCAGCACTTGTTATCATCAGTGGATTTGTTTTTTTGGTTTCGTTTTTCTCTTCTTTCTTTCTTTCTTTCTTTTTTTATTACCTTTAATTTTTTTATTTTTAAAAATTATTTTTAATTTTAATAACTTTATTTTATTTTTTTCTTTATTTCTCTTCTTCTCCCTTTTATTCAGAGTCGTGTGGCTGACAGGGTCTTTATATCCCAGCTGGGTGTCAAGCCTGTGCCTCCGAGGCGGGAGAGCTGAGTTCAGGACATTGGTCCACCAGAGACATTCCAGTTCCATGTAATATCAAATGGTGAAAGCTCTCACAGAGAACTCCATCTCAACACTAAGGCACAGCTCCACTCAACAACGAGCAAAATACAGTGCTGGATACCCTATGACAAATAACTAGCAAGACAGCAACAAAACACCACCCATTAGCAGAGAGGCTGCCTAAAATCATAATAACGTCACAGACATCCCAAAACACACCACCAGATGTGGACCTGCCCACCAGAAAGATAAGATCCAGCCTCATCCACCAGAGCACAGGCACTAGTCCCCTCCACCAGGAAGCCTACACAACCCAACCAACATTAGCCACTGGGGGCAGACACCTAAAACAACAGGAACTACGAACCTGCATCCTGTGTAAAGGAGATGCCAAACACAGTAAGTTAAGCAAAATGAAAAGACAGAGAAACACACAGCAGATGAAGGAGCAAGGTAAAAACCCACCAGACCACACAAATGAAGAGGAAGTAGGCAGTCTACCTAAAAAAGGAATTCAGGGTAATGATAGTAAAGATATACCAAAATCTTGGAAATAGAAAGGAGGAAATACAAGAAATGTTTAACAAGGACATAGAAGAACTAAAGAGCAAACAAACAATGATGAACAGCACAATAAATGAAATTAATAATTCTCTGGAAGGAATCAATAGCAGAATAACTGAGGCACAAGAATGGATAGGGAAACTGGAAGATAAAAGAGTGGAAATAACTACCACAGAGCAGAATAAAGAAAAAAGAATGAAAAGAATTGAAGACAGTCTCAGAGACCTCTGGAAAAACATTAAACATACCAACATTTGAATTATAGGGGTCCCAGAAAAAGAAGAGAAAATGAAAGGGACTGAGAAAATATTTGAAGAGACTATAGTTGAAAACTTCCCTAATATGGGAAAGGAACTAGTTAATCAAGTGCAGGAAGCACAGAGAGTCGCATACAGTATAAATCCAAGGAGGATCACTTCGAGACACATATTAATTAAGCTATCAAAAATGAAATAAAAAGAAAAAATGTTAACAGCTGCAAGGGAAAAACAAGAAATAACATACAAGGGAATCCCCATAAGGTTAATGGCTGATCTTTCAGCAGAAACTCTGCAAGCCAGAAGGGAGTGGCAGGACATATTTAAAGCGATGAAAGGGAAAAAACTACAACCAAGACTATTATACCCATCAAGGATCACATTCGGATTCGACGGAGAAATTAAAATCTTTACAGATAAGCAAAAGCTAAGAGAATTCAGCACCACCAAACCAGCTTTACAACAAATGCTAAAGGAACTTCTTTAGGCAGAAAACACAAGAGAAGAAAAAGACCTACATAACAAACCCAAAACAATTAAGAAAATGGGAATAGGAACATACATATCGATAATTACCTTAAGTATAAATGGATTAGATGTTCCCATCAAAAGACACAGACTGGCTGAATGGATACACAGACAAGGCCCATATATATGGTGTCTAGAAGAGACTCACTTCAGACCTAGGGACACATACAGACTGAAAGTGAGGGAATGGAAAAAGATATTCCATTCAAATGGAAATCAAAAGAAGGCTGGAGTATCAATTCTCATATCAGACAAAATTTACTTTAAAATAAAGACTATTAAAAGAGACAAAGTAGGACACTAAATAATGATAAAGGGATCAATCCAAGAAGAAGAAATAACAGTTGTAAATATTTTTGCATCTGACATAGGAAGAGCTCAATATATAAGGCAAATGCTAACAGCCTAAAAGGGGAAATTGACAATAACACAATCATAGTAGGGGACTGTAACACCCACTTTCACCAATGGACAGATCATCCAAAGTGAAAATAATAAGGAAACACAAGCTTTAAATGATGCATTAAACAAGATGGACTTAATTGATATTTATAGGACATTCCATCCAAAAACAACAAAATACACTTTCTTCTCAAGAGTTCATGGAACATTCTCCCAGACAGATCATATCTTGGGTACAAAAGCAAGCCCTGGTAAACTAAAAAAAATTGAAATCTTGTCAAATATCTTTTCTGACCAGAGCGCTATTAGACTAGATATCAATTACAGGAAAAAATCTATAAAAAATACAAACACATGGAGCCTAAACAATACACAACTTAATAACCAAGAGATCACTGAAGAAATCAAAGAGGAAATGAAAAAGTACCTAGACACAAATGAAAATGACGACCCAAAACCTATGGGCTGCAGCAAAAGCATGTCTAAGACAGAAGTTTATAGCAATACAATCCTAAATCAAGAAAAAAGAAACATAAATAAACAATCTAAACTTACACCTAAAGCACTTAGTGTAAGAAGAACAAAAAATCCCAAAGTTAGCACAAGGAAAGAAATCATAAAAATCAAATCAGAAATAAATGAAAAAGAAATGAAGGAAATGATAGCAAAGATCAATAAAACTAACAGCTGGTTCTTTGAGAAAATATACAAAATTGATAAACCATTAGCCAGACTGATCAAGAAAAAAAGGGAAAAGTTTGAAATCAATAGATTTAAAAATGAGAAAGAAGTAACAACTGACACTGCAGAAATACAAGGATCATGAGAGATTATTACAAGCAACTATATGCCAACAAAATGGACAACCTGGAAGAAATGGACAAATTTTTAGAGAAGAACAACCTTCCCACACTGAACCAGAAAGAAGTAGAAAATATAAACAGACCAGTCACAAGCACTGAAATTGAGAATGTGATTTCAAATCTTCCAACAAACAAAAGACCAGGAGCCTAAGGCTTCACAGGCAAATTCTACCAAATATTTAGAGAAAACACCTATCCTACTTAAACTCTTTCAAAATATAGCAGAGGGCAGAACACTCCCAAACTCATTCTACAAGGCTACCATCACCCTGTTACAAAAACCTGATAAAGATGTCACAAAGAAAGAAAACTACAGGCCAATATCACTGATGAATATAGATGCAAAAATCCTCAACAAAATACTAGCAAACAGAATTCAACAGTACATTAAAAGGATCATACACCATGACCAAGTGGGATTTATCCCAGGAATGCAAGGCTTCTTCAGTATATGCAAATCAATCAATGTGATACACCATATTAATAAAATGATGGATAAAAACCATATGATCATCGCAAAAGATGCAGAAAAAGCTTTCAACAAAATTCAACACCCATTAATGCTAAAAACTCTCCAGAAAGTAGGCTAAGAGAGAACTTACCTCAACATAATAAAAGCAATATATGACAAATCCATAGCCACCATCATCCTGAACAGTGAAAACCTGAAACCATTTCCTCTAAGATAAGGAACAAGACAGGGTTGCCCATATTCACCACTATTATTCAACATTGTTTTGGAAGTTTTAGCCACAGATGTCAGAGAAGAAAAAGAAATAAAAGGAATCCAAATAGGAAAAGAGAAGCAGAGCTCTCACTGTTTGCAGATGACATGATAGTATACATAGAGAATCCTAAGGATGCTACCAGAAAACTCTTAGAGCTAATCAATGAATTTGGTGAAATAGCAGGATACACAAATAATGCACAGAAATGTCTTTCATTCCTATACACTAATGATGAAAAATCTGAAAGAAAAATTAAGGCAACCCTCCAATTTACCATTGCAACATAAAGACTAAAATATCTAGGAATAAACCTACCTAAGGAGAAAAAAGACCTGTATGTAGAAAATTATAAGACACTGATAAAGAAATTAAAATGATTCAAACAGATGGAGAGATATACCATAATCTTGGATTGGAAGAATCAAATTTACAAAACTCTACAACCAAAGCAATCTACAGATTCAATGCAATCCCTATCTAACTACCACTGGCATTTTTCACAGAAATAGAACAAAAAATTTCACGATTTGTATGGAAACACAAAAGACCCCGAATAGCCAAAGCAATCTTGAGAAAGAAAGATGGAGCTGGAGGAATCAGGCTCCCAGACTTCAGACTATACTACAAAGCTATAGTGATCAAGACAATATAGCACTGGGACAAAAACAGAAACATAGATCAATGGAACAGGATAGAAAGCCCAGAAATAAACCCATAGACATTTGGTCACATTTTTTTATGATAAAGGAGACATGAGTATACAATAGAGAAAAGACAGCCTCTTCAATAAATTGTGCTGGGAAAACTGGACAACTACATGTAAAAGAATGAAATTGGAACACTCCCTGACACCATACACAAAAATAAACTCAAAATGGATTAAAGACCTAAATATAAGGCCAGAAACTATAAAACACTTAGAGGAAAACATAGGCAGAACACTCTGTGACATAAATCACAGCAAGATCCTTTTTGACTCACCTCCTAGAGAAGTGGAAATAAAAGAAAAAAAAAACAAGTGTGTAGTAATGAAACTTAAAAGCTTTTGCACAGCAAAGGAAACCATAAACAAGACCAAAAGACAACCCTCAGAATGGGAGAAAATGTTTGCAAATGAAGTAATTGACAAATGATTAATCTCCAAAATTTACAAGCAGCTAATGCAGCTCAATATCAAAAAAACAAACATCCCAATCCAGAAATGGGCAGAAGACCTAAATAGACATTTCTCCAAAGAAGATATACTGATTGTCAACAAGCACAAGAAAGGATGCTCAACATCACTAATCATTAGAGAAATGCAAATCAAAAGTACAATGAGCTATTACCTCACAACTGTAAGAATGGATATCATAAAAAAATCTACCAACAATAAAGGCTGGAGAGGGTGTGGAGAAAATGAAACCTTTTGCACTGTTGTTGGGAATGTAAATTGATACAGCCACTATGGAGAACAGTATGGAGGTTTCTTCAAAAACAAAAAATATAACTACCCTATGACCCAGCAATCCCACTACTGGGCATATACCCTAAGGAAGCCATAATTCAAAAAGAGTCATGTACCACAATGTTCATTGAAGCTCTATTTACAATAGCCAGGACATGGAAGCATCCTAAGTGCCCATCAACAGATGAATGGATAAAGAAGATGTGGCACATATATAAAATGGAATAGTACTCAGTCGTAAAAAGAAATGAAATTGAGTTATTTGTAGTGAAGTGGATGGACTTAGAGTCTGTCATACAGAGTGAAGTAAGTCAGAAAGAAAAAATCAAATACTCTATGCCAGCACATATATACAGAATTTTAAAAAATGGTTATGATGAACCTGGGGCTGGACAAGAATAAAGATGCAGATGTAGAGAATGGTTTTGAGGGCGTGGGGAAGGGTAAGTGTAAGTGGGGACAAAGTGAGAGAGTGGCATGGACTTATATATACTACCAAATGTAAAATAGATAGCTAATGGGAAGCATCCATGTAGCACAGGGAGATCAACTCGGTGGTTGGTGACCACCTAGAGGGGTGAGATAAGGAGGGTGGGAGGGAGATGCAAGAGGTAGGAGATATATGTAAATGTATAGCTTATTCACTATGTTTTAATGCAGAAATTAACACACCATTGTAAAACAATTATACTCCATTATAGATGTTAAAAAAGAAAAATAATTCATAGACTATAAGAAAGAGACTACATTAGACCTTTATACCAAAGAATAGTCTTATTTTAGTGCCAAATTGGTCATGAGATTGGAACTAGAATGTAGGAAATATAATCACATCCAAAATATGGTTCCTTTGGGATTGCAGCAAAAGATAGTTTCATAATAATGCAAATATACTAATGTTTTCAAGATTTACGACCTACTTTTAAACAGAACATGTAGAAGTATTAACTTATAGAATAAAGGTAAAACATAAAGTCAGAGAAGTAAAGAAGCAGGAAAGTTTGAGGAGGAAAGTGTAAGAGAACTAAATACTCAAATAACCAAGGGTGGAGAGACTTAGAGAATGCTGGTGACATTTGTTAGAACTAAAACAAAGAGAGATTTAAGTGTAATATCAAGTTTGCAGAGTGAAGAAAAACATAACTAATAAATGCAGGGCTATTTGCCTTTACCACACATATGCATTCCTAAAGCAAAAAACAAAAACAACACCCTGTAAGACTGAACTCCTTAAAAATGAGATAGAAGGGGAAAATAGAATAAGAGGAAATCAAAATTATTTAACTTTCTAACTGAAGACTAATGAAAATAATTATCATACCTTGGGAGATAACTCATTCTGGAGACTTCCTTAGGGAATGTATTGATACAAAGACAATAGATTGGAACTACTTGTTTCATGGTGCGGACACCTGAAAATGGAAGTAGAGTTTTGGACAGAAGAAGAGCAACCTGCCAGGATTTGAGGAAGCTGGGAGAGTTCTATGTTATATACAGGCGATCAAAATTAATTTTCTTAAAGTAGAGCTGAAAGGACTTCTTGCCTGTATAGCAGAGAGAAAAGTGTTTTGTTTTGTTTTTTTTCCTGTGAAGCCATAGTTCTACTCCAGTTATTCTGCCTTCTCTTTCCTAGAGAAAAAATAAGTATGAACAAGTTTCATATTAATACTAACATTATTCTCCTATGTAACAATATCATGTGAAAGAATTGATAATTCAGGAACACATGTACAGCAGATCAGATTGTAATTCAACTATCAATATTTTGGGAGGAAGCAAAAACAGATTAGGGTATTATATGTTACATAAATTATCATGTATTTTAGCAGGAAACCAATAAAGATGATATAAAGTAGTGAATCAGCAGATAAAGTTAATAAACATATTATTTAAATAAATCAAGTGAACTAAAGAAGGGTGAGTTAAGAGTAATTGCCTCTGGGGATTCAGGCTGGCCTATAGACTGCTGCATTTCATTTAGTTCATCTGTTCTATTTTGTATTTTTTCATGTTATATTACATTATTTATTTTATTCAATAAAAATAATAAAAACAAAAATATTATTTCATCAAACAACAAAGATTTCAATCTTTAATGCTAAGAATCACTTTCTCTTTGGTTTTCTCTTACTACTTCAACAAATTTGTTGTTCTAAATATTCTAATTAAAACCTTACTATGAAGTGTAAGAGTGCACTGGCTAGGGATCATTTGTACCAAACTCTTCTCTAGCTTGCTTTCAATTCCATCCTCAGCTAAACTGTGATGCAGCAGAGCAGGCTCAGGGTTTTCATCAGCTTGAAGGAGAAAACCCTTTCTTACCCAATCCCAAATTTTTTCAAGGGATCTTGAGCATGACACTTAACATATTTTAGCTTTAATAAGATGAGATGATAGTAACTGCTTTGCATTATTATTGGGAATATAAAATTACATAAAAATTTTAAACATTTGATTATCATAAGAGTTCAATAAATGTCAATTATCTTCATTTAAATAATTTTAAAATGTCTTAACTATGTTCAAAAACTTTAAGCAAATTTAAAATTGCTTTACGACCTTAGAGTGGCAAAATCATAGTTAGTTATTCTAATTATTAGTTATTAGTTATTAGTTATTCTAATCCACAACTGCAATGGGCAAACAGAGACTTTAGGATAATTTAACACTCTGGTTCCCCCATTTAACTGTTCTTTCTCATTTTACAACATTCAATCTAAGAATATAATATATTTCATGCTCAAGGATCTAAGAAATTATGGTGCATTTTTCCTTTCAGTATTATCCACTTCAAAGTAAAAAAAATAAGCTGTGAGTGAATGTGCCTCTTCAATATACACTGTTAAGTCAATAAAGAGAGGCTGATTTTGGTAGCAAAAAAAATTTAATTGTACTTTTATTTTTTAAGTGTTTCCTTTTCATAATATTTGCCTTGACCAGAGAAAAGGGCACGTATTTTGGGAGCATCACGCTTCTTCCTGTTCTGCAGTTAATTAGGCACAGTGCAGCATTGACTGGGGTTTGGTCATGCATACAGAACAGGCAGCCAAGAGCAGGCACATTCTTCTCTTGCACTGAAACCATCTGCAGCCAATCCCAGCAGGTTTTCCCTCAGGGCTATGAGCAAAATGCAAGAGTACAGATTGTTTCTCATTCTACTTCATTCTAGTGCATCAAAGGCAAGATTCAGGAGGGAAAACTAAAATAAACATGTACAGATGTCTTTTTCCAGTTTATTTTCCATTTTCCAAATCTTGGCTTTAAGTTATGTAATTAAGGAGAAAAAATTATCAGATGAAACGAAGTGCATTTTCATACATTAGAGAAACAGGGTCATATGTGGAAAGATACACATCTGCCAGGTCTTGCTTTTAATCATTTATTTGATAAATATTTCTAGGCAAACAGACCCAGCCATGACCAGATGTAGCATGTCTCTGTTAATAATCTGAGTTAATTGAGTCTCCCTTTTGCCATTTATCTATGAATCTAGATTTAGAGTTTTTCCTTTTTCCCTTTTCTTTATTAGAGGGTTAGAGAAGCATAACCAAGAGATCAAGAAGAATGAGGAATGTCATTATGATGTTACTGGAACTGGGTGCCAAGGTGTTTGTAGGAGCAGTTGAACAACAACAAAAAACAACAACAAACAACAAACAAGCAAACTTTCCTTGGAAAGTTTCACACAGATTGTATATGGCTTTTAAAAGTGTTTCTCAGTTTGATTAAGGGAAATGGAGGAGAGTAAGAGGAGGGAAGTAGTAAATGGAACATATTCACTGCTGGAATATACATTTTCATTGCTCTGACTGAGTGTTTGGTAGAGATTTTCACTACATCTAATAACCATTTTCTTAGTAGGCTGTAAAAAATTAGGAGATTATGTTTCTCATAATCAAGGCATTATTTATCAAGTATACTACTTAAGAATTTCATTGTTATTGATAACTAGCACATTATTCATTTATAAAGCTTGCAAAAAATGCATTCTTGCTTAATAAATGAATTATTCAAGAGCAAATAACAAAGTTTCAGTAATCAGCTGATTATAATCATTCAGCAGTGAAAAAAGCAACTATGGGTGACATTATTGTCATGAAAAAAATGCAGTTGAAAATTTAATATGAACCCACTAACAGAAAAAAGCAGCATTTTTCTTTACAGTAAACTTATCAAACCTAAACTGAACAAATCTCTGAAGGTCAAGACTATTAGCAGAAGGTTAGTGTTTCAAACATGAGAAATATCAATGTACTTGAGTGTTATGTACCAGTATTATAGTTCAAAGAATGTTAGCAATTTTGAAAAGACAATGTTGTGTCTGGATAACAAACATGAGAAATTTATAAATTCTTGAACTGTGTTATTTCAACTGTGCAAAAAGTGGGTTTTCTTCTTAGTCTGAAATGTTTCCCTTAGTCTGAAATGTGATCTTTTTGAAATGTGAGTGCAGTGGTTATATACATGTAGAGATATGTGTTGATTTTAACTTCATACAAATGATAAAAATAAAGAAGATTATCAATAGCAAAATAAAAAATATAAAAATGGGTAAAATACTCTAAAATGAGAAAAAAAATGAAATGTACACTGAATTTTTGTTTATCTTTCCCCAGGTCTGTCTCCAGAATTGAAGTATGAATGTCTTGGGAGCAGAAATAATTAAGCCTTATTCATCTTTGAATTTCTAGATCCAAGCACAGTGCCTGACACATGGTGATTGCTAAAAAAAATGATTTTTTGGGTAAATTGAATGTATCAGTGGTAAATGTGGACAATGATAGCCTCAGTTTTCTCCTTCACACTTGGGGAATGAGCAACACATATGTAAAAAATAGCAGAAAATTAACTACCTACCCATTCTGAATTCTTTCCTTAACCTAGATTTTTACCTTCTTGAAGGAAATATTCAATATTAATTCATGGCACAAAGATAAAATGAAAGCAGAAGCTATTGCCTATCCATTCTTTAGATAACAGAGAAAATTCTACTTGAAGCAAGAAAGAAGCTCCACAGAATATATCACTGTTATTTGTAAATTCTATATTCTTTTCTACCTTTGATTTAGACACAGGAATTCTTTGTTTAAAGAATTATACATCATTTCCCTGCCATTCTCTCCCATTTTCTTCCCTCCCTCCCACTACTTTTCTTTTTCTTATTTACTTTATTTATTTATTTATTTACTTTATTCTTTTGTCCTCCTTTGTGCATTTACACATTACATGAAGTTGGCATGAACTTTTTTAAGAAACAAATCTTTTCAAATTAATTTTACAAATATGTATTTAGGTTGTAGGAAGAATATATCACTCATGAGAAAGTACAAAATGATTTCTTTCAGGCTATCGCAATGAGAGAGCACCCAAGATAGCTGGAAGATCAGTGTATCATCAGTATAGTGGTTTTGCTTTAGACTTTTATAGGAAGTACTCCAGTGGAAATTTGTAGGTTGGGTGCTTTTACAGTTGATTGTTTTTGTAAACAAGGGGAATCTGAGTCAGTCAGGAAATGCTTATCTCTATGTTGTAGAAATTAACAAAGACCACTCAAATAAGAACAGGAAAAGGCTATTTATTCAGAGCTTGCCTTTGCAACTGAGTCAGCCACTATCACTTCCATTTGGCAGAAAATTTCACAAAACAAAAGTTAGGGGTGATTATTCATCACTGTTTACTGGGGACACAGGATTCAAGTAAAGTTCATCATTATTAAGGGCAAAGTTTTTAGCAAAATAGGATCAGAGCTATTTAAGAACTATCATAGAACAAGATGAATTTAATCCTCTTGCTCATATTTGACAAAGGGAATTGCTGAAAATGAAGAGAATCACAACTATCAAAAATGTTGTGTTTTTGACAGGAAGTAGGTGGCTCATGCCCTAAAAAGCCCCAAGCTGTCTGACGGTGTCAGCAAATCATTTTTAAAAGCCAGGTGAGGCAGGGGGTTCACAGGGTATGTGATCAGCTCATGCACAATTCTCTGATTGGCTGATGATGAGGGAACAGGGTGGTGTCATATGGCTTAACATTATTAGTCTTTAGACTCCAGGAAGCCTGGGGCTATGTGCTCATCGTCATCAAGTAATTAACATCTTCCATTTGGTGGGGGGTTTTCACATCTGTAAAACAACTCAGGAAATGTGCATCAAATACTGTTCTCTAGGTACTTCAGAGAGGAGCTAAAGCAGAAGATATGGGAGAAGACCCCATAGGGTCCTGCTCGGTTACAATTAGATCTAAACAGAAAGATAACTCTCATAAAGGAACAGAAAACTTTGAAAATCCAAAAATCTAGAAAATATCTAGGTTACCTAACCAACGTGATTTATAATTTACAACTGGACTAAAGAAATCTATCAGCAAGCTGGAGATATAGAACTGGTAGTCTAAGAACCAAAAAGTTAGGTATTACTACTAGTAAATAAGTTGATATCATAAGAAATAATGCCATAAACACATTATAATGATTCTTTATAATATATTATTATTTAGTTTCTCAATACATTTTCAAAACTAATTCTGTCTGATCTTGGTGTGTAGGTCCCCATCCAATGGCATATACTTTTCCACCCAAGTCTATAAAACCAGACTCTTTTGGAAACTACACATAAATATATATCTATATAAATATATTCATGTACATATAAATAGTTGGTAGAAATAAAACTCTTATGTGCTTATAAATTCATAAAACATCCAAAACTGATGACCTTCAATGTCTAGAGATCAGTTTTTAATATAATTAACACATATTCAATAGGTAAAACAAGATAAAAATAGTTTTTTTACAGTAAAACATAGTCTCACACTAATAAAATGTAAGGATTCTTTTGATATATTCCTGATTTACATAAAATTGAAAAGGTACAATTTTATCATAAAGGCTATGATAAAAAAATTACATAAGATAATGATGCAAAACTATATCTGAATTGTACATTTTCTTTTGTTATATATTTTTATGATTTGGAAACACAAGTTTGAAGTATTATTTTGTCTATTTCTCTCTCTATATATGTATTTTTAGAAAAATATTTTTTAGCTTATAGAAAAATTGATGCCCCAGACTAAAAACATGACCTTAACCAAGAAGTTTCACCACATGGTTCTCTGAAGAAGTTTGGATACTGAAAAATATCACTCTCCCTGAGTTCAGCCTTTTTACCATCTCAAAGGGATAGGAGTTGGCATTTAGCTGAATGTGGTGCAAGAATAGACAGACTGATATGCTGCTCTTCTGTTCAACAGCCTCATCACAAAGGACAGGTTCAACTTGGTGCAGAGTTTTGTGCTTGTCAGAATAGAAACCTACAAAAACAGAGACAAATGTCATCATGAAAGCAGATATAGAATCTGTAACCTTCATAGACAGTGCTTTGGAAAAAAGGTTACAGGTTACTGCCTTTTGACATCTCCCCATAAATTGGCCATGAAAGCTGTTTCCATGGTGATTCTACATTGAGCCATGACCTCTAATTCTCTTAGCTTTCCAGATCCATCTTCCCATTTAATACAACCTTGGAGATACGTGTTATTATGCATAATGTGATATTTGGTTGACAGGATTTTATTTAACTCATTTTGATTATCTAAGTTAAAGAAATGGGGGCTAGAAATAGCTTAGTTGATTTTAGTGTTAAGAAAAATAAAAATTAAAGAAATTGACAATATTTTCACACTTAGCTCATTCAAAATGGCTGTGAGACCTTGAGAATGTCAAGTCACCAATCTGGAATCAGGTTCCTAATTCCCTAACAGTATGCTTTTGTATGTCTGTAGCATCTGTAACAAGTCTTCCAAACCAAAAATTACAAAATGTTATGACATTATGAATAGTTTTTTTCAATAGTACTTGTTAAGTACATGTTTGTTGAGTTAATTTCCCTTGAATAACAGCAACTCACATGCTGAAATATTTGATAATAATAGTCATCAAACAAACAGCAATTTTGTCACTTGAATTAGAGTAAGAAATATGTCAGTACATAGAAGGATACATTGATTTAAACCCCATCATCATGTGTGTCTGAGAAAGTTGAAAGCTAATCAAGTGCAGTGTTAATATCAAAGACTGTGTCTGAGACCAAAGCTGAAATAATAACACAGAGAATAAAATAATCAAAATGGAAATAAAACAACAATTAGATAACTGCAAAATAGCATGGTTTCTGATAATGTAAATGAGATGACCTAGTCTAATTGCTGTATTAAACCTAGGATAATAGAGTTCAGAAAGTCACTTTATAGGATTTTGAATAATAGAGATTTGCATAATATATTTGAAATTGAAGCATAGAATTGAGTTGTACGAGTTCATTTACTCACTTGTACTTTCTGGTAAAATGTTCTCTTACAAACCATTTCACACAATTAATTATACATTTTCTGCAGCAACATTTTCAACAAAAAGGAAAATTCCAATTCAGAAGAACTTAGATATTTTTGGGAAAAGGGAGGACACTGGAATCTAAAAATGAACAATGATAATGTGGCTTTCACTTTGTATTAGAAGTTGTTTAAAACATGTCAACCGGCTTTCTCTTTTACCCATGATTGTAACACTGGAGCACCTCACTATTCTTTTCTAAGCCAGGAGATGTTGTAATCCCAGAGTTTTATTATTCACATATATTGATTGAATCATGCAAGAGTTTATTTTCCCAGGAACTAGTCATTTTGTAAATGTGGCTGGTGTTACCTTAAAAGGGAGTAGGAGATATATATATGCATAATACCTGGCTGAAGAGAAATCCCTTTTCACTGTCCTTTCTTGATCCAGACATTTAGTAGACTTTAGGAAATCCCAATGGGCTGAAATTTTGTTTTGTTTTTGTTTTCCTTCTTGTTCTTATTTTGCAAAGAGGTATAGAGTGGTGGTGCTATTCTACCTTCAATGTGAGCATGAGTCCCTATGGCTCTTGTTCAAATGCAGATAATTCAGTAGATCTGTGGTGGCTCTGCATTTCTATGACATTCTCAGGTGATGTCAAGGCTGCTGATCTGCACATTTTGAATAGCAAAGAGTCAGAAAGAGGAAACCTCTGGGAGCATTTTGTGCAGCTGTGATTCCATTCATCTGCATAACAGAGAAAAATAGTGGTAGTTTCTGAAAGAGTAAAGGGGTGAGGCAAAATGTATAGCTCTTTCAATATCATTTCAAGAATGATTCACTGACAATTGTCACTGAAAAAGAGGGATGTTAACTTTTCTAGTTTTCAGACAAGTGAACATGAATTTCACTTGCATGAAATTAAAAGCTAAAAAAATCAACAAAAACAACATCAATAATAATATGAACTGTACGAACAGAGGGTAAAAATGATTAGTCCACCAAGATTTTTGAATTCTGAGCCTTTGTCTGCGGAGAATGGATGTAGCCTTTCTAGCTAACAGCTTAAATTTCAAAAGAGTACACAAAGTAAGCAAATAAACAATAAAGGTACTAAATAAGACCCAATAGTGTTGTAGAAACTCTTTCCACTTGTCTCTCTGTTAATAATTGTTATCTCAGTTTGCAATACAAAGACAGATTTTTCCTCAAAGTTGATGTGGAGGAGCTAATCTCAGACACCACGGGGAAGAACAGAAAGGGGAAAGTAAAAAGTTTGTCAGGTGTACAACCTCTGGCTTACGATATTAGAGATATAAAGCATGCTAGGAAATTTTCCTAAGTATGACTTCCTCTTTGGCCACAACCTTGACCCAGAATAATCACTAAAAAGAATATATTAGAACGCAGTACTGCTGTCCCCAGTAAGTCTGTCTGGCTATGCCCATGCCCTCAGGCATCCATGAAACTTTCTTTCAAACTCATTCTGTTAAGAAATGAGAAAAATAGACGATAATGCTATTTCCTTTGTTAAACCTAGTGCATAATGATGTTACTGAATTTATCTTCTTATGGTAACATAACCTATGAAATGACTTTTTGAGAATTTTATTTAAAATAAGTTTTTATATAGAGGCATTTAATCTTGGCATACGTGATTTGCTGTCTTCCACACATGCTGCAATTGGCAAAAAAAAATTACTCTTGTCATGCTAGTAAAGGACACCCCGTGTGATTTGCTATATCATATCAAGTGATATTACTGTATGACGTCAACATCAACACCTTCCCTGAAACCACTGCAGTGTGTATGGACTGTCAGGCTAAATGAATGAACACTAGTAACATATTAGTTTCATACAGACCTCTCAAAAATTTTAAGCATTAATATTATGTGCTTTCTCTTCAAATAAGTTGCTTTGTATGCTTTTGATATTAAATTTGAAGAGTTTATATGCTCCATATAGATTAGTTCTTATAGTGCATTTTTAAAAAATCTTTAGCATTCATTTTTTTAACATTTAGAATTATGGTAAAATCTTACCAAATTTGTTGTAATAATTGTTAATGTTAGTGTTCCTGTGATAGTGATTTTTAAAATATAGAATAACAAATTATAAGAACAATAACAAATATGACTTTAAGTTATATAGCTCTTAAGCTCATTCAACAGATAATTTTATTTGGTTATATAAAAATCGACAAACTATTTCTTGTATCTTTTTACACAAAAATAGCCAAAAAAAGGCATATATATGGGTATTCATATAACAATAAGCATTCCACACTAAATTCAAATTATATGTAATATGAGCCTGCTGTCTACTGATTACATAGGAACACAAAGCTTCTCAATGACAAGAAATGAATGAATCATTTTGTAATCACTATCTAAATTTTAAATGGGGTAAAGTAATATTCTATATTTTGACTAGTTCAAAATTCAGTTCATACTGATAAGAAAACCTTAGCTTAATCATCTAAGAAAGCAGACTCTTACCCTAGTAAAATATTATTTAAAGATGGCTTGAGTAGCATGTCCAAATACTATTGTAGTCATTTCTGTAATTATTAGCAGTACACTAAATCATTCCTGAGAAAATGTGGTCCCAAATAAGGATAAGTAAGCAATTTAGAGTATCTTAACTATATGATACTCTGCAATAAAAAACTAGAGATTATAAAAATCTTACATTTATATAAAGCCAATGCTTACTCTGTTATTAAAATAAAACCAGACAAAAAAATGATGCATACTGGACAACACATATTTAATAACTAACATGTATGATAATAATCTTTCTGTTTAAAAGAATGAGGGTGAAATTTATTGGAAAATAACAGAATCTTGTGCACAATGTGATTCTGTTTGTATAAAACACTTTCAATATTAAAAAATTAAAACAGATATATTATGCAAATTTATGCCACTATCCATGTATATACATTTAATCTTGCAAAGGAAATTATATCTTGAAAGACACAGACCAAATTACTGATGGTGATTACCATTAAGATGTGAGAAAGAGGGCTTCCCTGATGGAGCGGTGGTTGAGGGTCTGCCTGCCGATGCGGGGGACACGGGTTCGTGCCCCGGTCCGGGAGGATCCTGCATTCAAAAAAAAAAAAAAAAAAAAAAAAAAAAATGATGTGAGAAAGAGAAGTTTTATATTAAGACATTATTTAGGAGTAAAAAACATTTCAAAATAAATGCCATGTGGTCAACCATGTACTTTTCCTTTGTGCCATTAAATTTAGTCATTAATTGTAATTTATTGCATATCTTAAATATTTACTTTTTAAGCATCTGAATTCTAAATGTAATTATGAGAACCAGTTTTTAGACATAATAGTTTCAGTTTTTTAGTTATTTAGTTTAGTTTTTTTAAAGGACAATTTTGAAATGATAACTTTTCTTTAGTAATTCTTATGAATGCTAAGAGCAAGTGGAGACAGAACAAATCTTTCCTTAAAGTATAAGGCAAATTCTAAAAGAATCAAACAAACCAAAGATATAAAATCAAGAAAATGTCAATTCTTATAATTATTTGGTCATTTTCTGTTGTTATAATACTTCGAAATAGTCTTTAAAATGAAAAATAGGCAAATGATAAAATTGTTCAAATTTTTGTCTTTTTTACGTTGAATGTAAATGAGTGATGTGGGAATTAGATTAGTAGTAAATCTGATACATATAAATATTTCAAAATTATCCAATTACCTTCCAAAATAACAACAAATACAATAAATAATATTTGTACAGAAAAATCAGGAATATATTTTTTGTCCTTAACAATATTGTTAAGCCCTTATTAAAATAACTTATACCACTCACTAACTTTACATAGAATGCAGGATCAGGCCTTAGAACAAGAAGGAGAAAGAGTCATATAGAGAAGAATATACTACTATAAACACCATGACAGTTTGTAGCTTGTAAAACTTCTGTAGTAAACTTAATGCTAAAGAGAAATCCATCTGCACCTTGTGGAATTAATTAGCAGTTGATTTAGAATAACAGTAAATGCATACTTGTTATTAGATTCTTTAGGGACTAATTTTGAAATAGAAGTTACAAGATTCCATTGAAAACAGCTGACTCAATTGTTTTTTAACTTTCAATTTGAAATTCTTAATGATAATATGCTAACAACATAAGAAAACATCTAAGTAAAATATGACCTAATGCTCTCTGAGTTCACTAAATGCCCCATAACATGGATTTATAGTGTAGTTTGTCATAAGATACAGATAGTTTGTCATAAGATACAGATAAGGAGCAGAAGTGGGTAAACAGACAAGTTTAACTGATTATATTAAGTAAAAATACAATAAATATATTTGCTGCCAAAGCATGCAGGAGTTAAGATATACACATTTTATTTAAAATTAAATTACAATGAATGATTATAGTGAACAGATTCAATGCCATTGCAGTTTGATGAGTTTAAATTTCATATCTAGGTCAGTGAGGAATAATTTATTTTTGCAAACTATTTTTTCTATTATTTATAAAAGATGCTGTTTTTAAAAGTCAGTTGAATTGAACAAAGCTAGAAATAATATATTCTTCACATTTTTCAAAGGAAATAGATGACTTCCTGGGATAAGGCATCTTTCATAGATATTTTAAATATACATTTTTAGCACATACAAGAAAGCATATTGTGCAAGTATGTTATCAGTTAGCACGGAAGTCACAGTTGGCTGTGGAACAAATTCCTAGAATTTTGTGTAAGTTTCTCAAACCTTTTGGATTTAGTTGGTCACAACTAATTCTGGTTATATAGGCAATGCATGTTATACCCATAACATAATACTCAATAAATGTATTCCCACTTAATGGAAACTGCCTCAAGGTTTATATTTCTAGTAGGCAATTACCTTTTTCTCATTTAGTATAGTTTGCAGGTAACTCAGTTACCTCAGAAAAATGGCTAACACAAAACACTATTAGTAGGAGTTGTTTTAATATTATTTATACATTTAAGGTTACAGCAATGAATTTTAAACTGCAGGGCCCCTCAATGGAAAGTAATTTATTAAAGTGTTCACAGGGGTCATAGGATTTTGTAAAATGTGCATACAAAATAATTTTTTATTTTTTGGCTTAAAGTATATGAAATTTACATATTTTGTATAATATTTAAGCCTCACAAAACTTGGATCTATTTTGGATAAAATATAGACAAAGATCTTGTTGAACTACTGATATTTTTTCCTTTTCAGAAGAAATCCTGGATTCTGGATTTCAAATAAGTGGAAGGAATCATTTATGTGAGCCATGCTTTATGCTCAGATCTCTTTAAAATTATCTTAATGAGTATAGTTGCATTGCTCATACATTTCTATATGACAGAAACAGAAAATATAGTTAAATTGTAGACACAGTCTTTACTTTTTTAAATAGTTGACTGGATAACTACCTTCCAGTTGATTACTGAATAATAAAATTATATGAAAAAATGATTTCAGTTATTTCTGCTATCTTTATAACCAGATATGATAAATAAAACAGTTGCATGTTTATAAGCAAATGTTGAAGAATATCATTGCTTTTATTTGGTGACTTAATATCCTGCTTAGGCAGTAAGAGTGCATATAGATATTAATAGCCTAAAATGTGTTTATTACATGTATACATTTTATTTTGCTCTTTTATAGAAATAAAATATTGATTTATTCAGTGTGTTCATTCATTAATAATTTATTGATCATACACTTAGTTCACAATTCTATACTAGAATTGGGAAAAAATCAAAATTATCAGCTTCTAAGTGGCCTGCAATTTAGTTGCAAAGATAAAACATGAGTGATACTACAATTAAACATAATAATTTTCTATCATCTTCTCAAGAAGAATCAGAAATAGAACCTCCATGGAAATAAGTTGTGTTCTAAATATTCAGAAAGCCTTAAAACCTAAAAAAACCCTATTCTAATGTTCTTCTTTCCACTCTGTGAATATACAATAAATATTTAAATCTGATGAACATTAAAAACAGCCATATACCATATTAACCTACTTTAATTTTTTTAAGAGAACTAATATTTCACTAGAATTATCTTTTCCTCTTTTCTAGTGTTTTAGGAAGTGTAAGTTGATAGAAAAGATATGAAAGGGCATGATAAACCTAGGTATAAAAGTTAAAGATACAATGTTTTTGTCTAAAAGGAAAGACATGCCCAGCAAATGAATGCTTACAGTTCAATGGCCAAAACTATTTTAAAAGCTACAACTAAGTGGGAAATTGCTAGAAGAAGAGTACTTAACTTTCCACACTCCATAGCAGAGGAAAGCAAGTTTGAGGGTAGTTTGATTTCAGTGATGAATGAGCCAATTAATAGCATACTTCAAAATGAATGTACTCAAAGTGGATTGAAGAGGAATATATAGGTCTCATTTTTTTCTAAAAGCCTTTATAAAGCTTTCCGATATCTCATGCAAAAAACTATTCTATAGAAAGCTGGTGTGCTAGCATGTGTAGCCTCTTCTCAATGCTCTATTTTATAATCATTATTACTTTGTATATATTTTTTGATTACTTTATCCTGCACATTTTCAGAGAGAAATACCAATGCAAGTCATAATAGCTTTAAAATTGTTTCAGATAGTTTCTGTTACAAATACTTTTAAATAATGGATTGATGACTATGTCGTTGTTACTGAAAGTGGATATGCAAAATGATTTTAATATGGAGAGGGTTCCAGAAAAAATCAAAATGTTTTGAACAGTTATAATCTAGTTTGTCCAACAATAAAAACTCAAAATTAATATATGAACATACTGAAAGATCAGATAGCAGTTTAAAATGTTCTTCAATAATGACCTTGTGACCATTTAAGCTGTAAGTACCCAGCTCAAGGGAAATTTAGTTTATCCTGGGGTAGTTAATTTATTTAAAATACCTTAGGTTGAAATCACTCTTTAACATATTTAAAAGATTTTAGTCCATGAACATTCTTGTTAATAATAGGCTTAAGCATCTTCGGTTCTAGTTTTCTTGACTACTAAACATTATAGCAAGCATTTAAATTGTATGAATGCTATGTCAGGCATTGTTCTATGTGCATTACTTATACAAAAACATTCAATTCTCATAACAATCCTGTCAAGTCGTAACCATTATTTTTGCTGTTTTCTAAATTAGGAAAATAAGGCACAAGGAAGTTAAGAAAATTTCCTAAGCCACATAGTAATTGCAAGCTGGGAGTTAAACTGAGGAAGTCCGCTCTATATTCAATACTCATAACTATTCTACAGGTCTACCTATCTATAACATGAAAGACAATATTTTTTAAAAAACAGAAAATATTTGAATACTTTATTAATTGCCTTTATCTGGTCTATATGGATAACACTTTTATTCAGATGTTTATCTTACTTATAAAAAGAAGATTTGGTAACAGTTTACCTATTGTCTGGAATTTAGGAAAATTTTTACTCAGATTGTCTCCTTAAATATTTACTGACTACATATATATCCCATATTTATGATATTCATAATTTATAAAAAAAGTAAATACGTCTTTTGTCAATGGGGAACAAGAGTAAGCAAGTTATACTTCTTGCTATTTTATTGCTAATCTCGGTGAAACTTTAATAAACTGCAGTAGAACAAATGTATGGTAAATTCAATACAGTGAGAGAGAATGAAACAACATCTGCCACAAAAATATCCATCACTGGCTCCATATTCTCAATGGCTTCTGCAAGCTGGTAATAAGGAGATATAAATGATTTGACTCTGCCAATTTCTAGTTGTGCAGCCAGTGTAAAATATAAGGATTATAAAATGTTACTCTGTCACATATTTTGGCAGTGATTGGAGTATCTAGTGAAATATGGGATTTTATTCTTAGCACTTTAAGTTAATAACAGTAACTGTAAAACTAATATTGTTCTTTCCAGTAATTGCCACCATCCATCATATTGCCGAGTAATACAGAAACAAATATGTGCCACTTTATTTCAGTGCTGGCTCCTGGGTAAAGCTACAATATTATTACTTCATCTTTTCTACTTAAAACATTATTCAAGGGGCTTCCCTGGTGGCGCAGTGGTTGAGAGTCCGCCTGCCGATGCAGGGGACACGGGTTCGTGCCCCGGTCCGGGAAGATCCCACATGCCGCGGAGCAGCTGGGCCCGTGAGCCATGGCCGCTGAGCCTGCGCGTCCGGAGCCTGTGCTCTGCAACAGGAGAGGCCACAGCAGTGAGAGGCCCACGTACCGTA